>NC_089212.1:20075405-20336828 GCF_963930695.1 Labrus bergylta | reverse complement strand
GAAAAAAAAATAAAAAAATCACACAAAATGGCAGGAGTGGGATTTGGTGCAGCAAGGGTCCCATGACAAACCAAACAGTGCAACACACAAGGTCTGCTTTTGATTTCTACTCGATGCCTCCATCCCTCAGCCTTTTTTCCCCTTTCCTCGCCTTCCTCCCTCCTTCTTCTGCTTCTTCTTCTTTAGCCTGCTTTTGCTGTTTCCACGCTGGTGCTGCTTCCTTTTCCCTTTTGCATTTTCTTCTCTTGGTGTGAGATGAATATCAAAGCACTGCTGGGGCAGCTTGGAGGCCTGCAGCAGAATCTCATTGGCCTCTGTGGTCCCCCCCAGCATGCAGCAGCCACCGTTTTCTAGCAGCTCTTGCCACAACCCCGCAATCAACCATGGGAGGGGGGGGGGGGGGGGGGGGTGAGGCTAGCCTGCAGGGCGGTACCCCTGGGAAGGGTAAGGGGTAATTTAAGGAAACCAGCTCCAAGATGTGAAACCAAAATCCTCTTATGTATTTTGTTATGAGTAAGATAACCCCGAAAGTGTAGAAAAGGGAAAACGGAACAGAATCAGCTACCACCATCTTAATAACTCGGGTTTTCCACCAGGGGCATATATATATATTATCACAGACTGCCTAACAAATGACGTCATTCTGCTCAGCCAGGTTCTAGCTAACAGATCAGTGTTGTGACTACAGCAGCAGAGGGATTTTCCTGCTGTGCTAGAGGCAGGGAAACATTCCCGGGATGAGGCCAATACTCAGCGGATCACAGGGCCTTAAGAAGTTGTCACATGTATGTTTTTTGGAGGAGTCTCTTGCTGTTTGGAGCTGTGAGTTTCTAAATCTGACTGCCCTCCACAGGTCTCGCTCTGTTTGTATTCTGCTGCTGTCACAGTCACCTCTGCGGGGGCCGCTCCGACTCACGCTGTGCTCCTGGTCTGCAATGAGGACAAGCCCTGTTGTAAAGCTCACAACAAATCTAATTTTAGGGAACATTCTTCTTCTGTGTTTTTTTTTTTTTTTTTCCCTTTGCTGTTGTCTTACAGGAGAATATCTTGAGGAATGTTCTTATTTTTTTTCTCTCTCCATTGGCAAACACTGAGAAGTTTCACACTGCTTAATCACCTCCATGCATCGTGCGAGTGTCGTAAACAGTCCCTTAGCGAAAGCACTCATTTCTGCTACTTCATTAAACAACCTGCATTAAAATGCAAACAGCAGGAATGAAAATGAACAGGGAGGGAGGGGGAGAGGAAGAGGGGGAGGAGAAGTGATGGGATTATGTATGAATATGTGCATTTACACTTGCAAAATAACATGATGCCCATTTTGAGGATGAATAATCTTATGGGAATTAAAAAAAATAAAACAGCAACATGTCTGCTCTTTTTTCACAGGCACATACACACAGAATAGAGTAAGCAAGGTTAATGTGCCATGCTTTATATGTCAGTGGATTCTACATGGGGTTTTAGTTGGCTTTGAAGTGGAACTATGACAGATCTGGATTAGGGGGCAAAGTGTAAAGGTGTGATGTCGGAGCATGAAACGAATTAGGGCTTATTACGTTCTAATGCAGCACTAAACCTCTGGAGCGGCTACCAACTCTGTAAGATCGCACTGTAAACAAAGCTGTGACACACTAACACTGGGAAATTGCAGCACAGCCGCTCTGCAATGAGATGGCAGAGTTGATGCGGCACGTCATATAATTATACAGCCTGTGAAAATGGGAAGTCACTTGATCTCCCCTTCTAAACTTTCATTCGGTTTTCCTGCTCAATCCGCTGACAAGAAACGCCTTGTTGACACCAGGGGACCAAGGAGAGGGGGTGTCGTATGCTGTGCAGGTCGCAAGACTGCCTGATTTTCAGATATATGAATACGAATTGACACGACTTGACAAACAGAAATATCTTGTTGCCAATTTTTGTGTTGTGTTTTTTTTTTCACCCATATGTGTTTTTCATTGCTCTGGTTGCCACTCTCTGGTATGACAGATGGCAGACTGAGGTGGCTTGTGTCTCTGTCGCTGAGCAGCCAAAAAAAGAACACAGCAACTTAACAATAGCCCGGCACCAACCTTCAACCCCACCCCCCTTTAAGATCTCCTCCAGAGTCATTATCAATGACTTTCAATGACTCCCGTGCTAAACAACACCAAACTATCCAGTCATATTGTCACTTACGCCTGTTTTGTAAACACACAAAGCAGGCGGGCATTGTCCCAAAAGTGACGTGATGACTCTTTTTCCTGCGTCTCCCACTGATCGTCACACATGCGGGCAGCGGCGGTGAACCAAACTGTCGCCTGGGTTTCTACGGGTGACTGAGAGCTGACTTTTGGGCTCCCAGGCAAACGAGCACATGACAGATTAGTGTGTGGGCCTCCTCCAGGCTTCCACCTCTGTGACCCTTAGGAGCCCCCTCTTTACCCCCTCCTCACCCTTTGCTCTTACCCCCTAAACAACACCCCCTTCTCCCTCCTTCTCCTTTGTCTCCGCCCTCACTTTATCCCAACTAACACAACAACACAAGGACGTGAAAGCAAACAGATTTTAAAGATACATCACACCCACATAGAAAGTTGTTCATCTATAATATGTCTGGCTTAAAAAAAAGTTATTTATGTTACATTGAAGATGTCAAATATAAACAAAAGAACATTGTAATTGCGGCAGATGATAAGCACATAAACCAAGTTGCTGAGCGTGCAATTAAAAAAACTTCTTGTGCAATGCAATGTGCAAAACACTGGAAAGATAAAGTGGCAAATATGGAATAAAGAGAATTCAGGAGTTTAATGTAAAAAGGAGAAAGGGGCTCGGGTATCTCAAAGTGTTTGCAGATGTGTGTCTCCAGCAGTTAAATGCTGCTTGTACTGGAACAACACACACGGATTAGATGGACTAGAGGAGCTTAAACAAAAACTAGGGACACTACAGAGCTGACTGTTTAGTCTACTCAAACAACATGCCCTCTCTTTCCACAGGGGGGACGACTTTGTACACTTGTTTATCGTTTTGGGACAAACATCCGTTGCCAGGGTCCGGCCTCGCCTGCGCCCATGTCTCGTGAATGACCCTAGCTGGCTCTTTTATGTGCGCCTATAAAGGGCGGTCGAGAGAGCAGCTAGGAGGGCTCGACCTGACGATGACACCCTGTTGTCATGGAGACTAATGCTATGTTGGGCTTGGGATTGGGAGTGGAGGTGGGGGGGAGGAGGAGGAGGGGGTCGGGGTAGCTACTGTCAGTCGTGTCTAATGATGTTTGCAGCACAATGTACTCATCTACGCGCAGAGTGTGATGAGTGCTCACTCTGGTTAACGCCTGCATTAACAGAGACTCTTTTCAGATCTGCTTTAACTCTTATTCTTGGTGTACAAAGATATTACAGTATACAATAATTAGAATTTCATCAAGTCATTTAGTAAAAGATTTTGAGTTCTTGCTTCACACTGTTGTTTCCTAAAGGACGCAAACATGTACAGTACAAATGACTATATTAGAATAGTGGCCCATGGTTCAAAATTGGCCTCTTTTAATCCATTAGACTTAAACTAAACTAATACATGCATGACATTTTGTTTCTGAACACCACTCCTACTGCTCACAGTCCAAGGATTTTCCAAATGTCCAAGGGATATATCACTTCCCTTTCAAGGAGCCCAGGGGAGCAATACACCTGGCTTAGCAGCTTAACAGAATTTCCCCAAACACCCAGGCCAAAGGGTGGCCCAGCACAAAACCTGAGACGCTTGATGCTTGAGAGGGCTACCTACTTACCCATCTGACTGACCACTCACCCCCCCATCCCCCCCCCCTCACACCTCCTCTCTCCCCTCTCTCTTTCTAAACTACCACATACCCACGTGCGCGACCCTCTCAACTGGCCGAGTTGTGCTCCTGAGGTCCCTTATTTATTTTCATAGGTGTTTGAGGGTTTACACTAGTCAAAAGACAAGGCCAGAGCCCAGAGTGGTATCTTTGGATTTGAGTGCTTCCTGTTTTCATTGCAAGGCCGACCTCTTGTCTTTACAGGGGTGAGCAAAGGCTAGCAGGGGGTGAGAGGGAAGGAAGGCCAGGGGCGCCGAGGGGCTAATTGTAGATTTTAGCGTTTGCGTTTGCCAAACAAAAGGGCATCACCTCGTGCAACAATGAGAGAAAAGCCCCCCATCTTTTTTATTTCTTAGTATTCACATTCCTTCTCTCACTTCTCCTCTCCTCGTTTTTTTTTTTTTGTGTAGCTTTTGAAGCACACTAGAACATTTTACCCCTTACAGTGAAGTTTACCTTTCTGATAACATAATCTCCCTGTAGTATTGAAAAGCTTATACCAACAGTCTGGGATTTTCCTTCCCCTAATGTGGCTGGAAGACATCCAGAAACTCATGGAGAGGGAGGGGAGAGAGGAAGAGAGGGAGGGGTATTAGAGAGAGAGAGAGAGAGGGTGGGAGGAAGGATAGAAGCAGGGAGGAGAGAGACTGTCTGACCCTCTTCTGCCAGCTTACACCAGCTGATCTGTCCAACCATTTGCCAATTACATATAGGGCATTTAAGGTTGCCAGCTCACGTGCTCTGTGATGCTGCATGTGTGTATGGACTCGACATAAATAAGGTCAGCTTCATCAGCTTCTCTATAGAATAACAGCGGAATCATCTTTGAAGCATCAAAAATTTAACTTTTTGGGTTCCATTGTTGGCAAATATGGGTTGAGATAGAGTACCTTTCTATTAGCCTGATCAATAAGAAAACCCTTTTTTTGTGATTTCTCCCAGGAGAGTGTGAGGTCAGAATAAAGCGAGGGGTAGGTGGGGAGGGGGAGCGGGAGAGGGCAAATTTGTTATACTGAATCCAAAAGCCAACAGTTGTTACTATTGGCCTGTGTTGTTTTTCTGCGTGTGAAGGGGGGGTCCTCTCCTTTTGAGCTTTTCAGAGGACGTGACAATGGCTGGATGTTGAGAACATATGTAGAGAGACCCCTGCGGCTCATGCAAGAGGAGCTCCATGCTGGCCCCACAGTTTGAGAAAATACAAGGCCGCTCCTTTCACTCCTCACCCCTCAGTTAATGAATGCATGAATGGCAGAATGCCGCTATAGGCCATTCAGGGGCCAAAGTCCCCAAGAATTCACCCTCTTGCACAAACGCATCCCGCAATAGCAAATACATTTGCTTAACAAATTAAAAGAAAGGAGAATGGCTAATGGGTGTGAGTGTGTGTGTGTGAGAGAGAGGGAGAGACTGAGTGAGAGAGTTTATGGGTGGGAGAATTGGATGGTGAGAAGGGGGATAATTCAATTAGTCCTCTTCCTCAGTAGAGAAATGAAGGCAGGTTAAAAGGGAGGGATTATTATTTGTACAAGACTGGCCAGGGCTTCGTACAAAAGAAACAAATAAAGATTGGAGAGAACATCTACAAGCAGGGGATGTGATAAAGCAGAGAGGGACGGAGAAAGAGAGGGCCTTGAATTAACCGCCTGAATTGACCGGCTGTCTGAAAAATGCGCCTGTGTCCCGGCATTGGGCTCTATTCCTCCTCCTTTTCTTTCCCTTCTTTCAATTCAATTTTAAAACAACTCTAAAGAAAATTGTTGGCGACTCTCCTCAGAGCTCCGTAAGCGTCATTCTGTCTTTGTCTTTGCATCTTTTGCAGAAGTTTTGTGAGGCTTTCACCAAAAGAATAGAAGACATTTAACGTTTAAACTCGATAAGATGTTTTATTTTTAATGCAGTTAAAAAGTTAGAGTAGATCTCAATTAAACAAATATCGCTTTTTTGGTTGTTCTTCTTGATTCCCCAACGAGATCTAAATCAAATGGAAGAAAAAAAATCTTCTGAAATGATGGGGAAAAAAAAGTGTATTCTCGCCTCCTGCCCTCAGTCTGTGAATGAAGCCTGGTGCATACGCGTCGACGAGAGCTCTCCAGTCAGGGAACGATGGAGCTGTGAACAGCTGTGAAGTCATTTTGATAATGATGAGAATAATAAGCATGCAGACTGGCGTGGTGGAGCCGCTAAGGCCTGCGAGGCTCAGGGCTTTGCTGTTGCAGCTTCACTGCTCCTGAATAGATAAAAGTGATTAAAGCACTCCTGATTATCCCTGACCAATATGTAATGGATTTACAGCCCTTTCAATTAGGCCGTATTTGCTGGCCACACAGTACTTGGGGTTTTGGTTAGGTAATCAGGGTACAGAGGGCACGGGTGGGTGGGGTGGGTTGGGGGGCGAGAGAGGGACACAGGGTGCATCTGACCGTCTTAAATTTTGTCTGGACTAAGTCTTCTCTATATTCTTTTCTTGTATTGTCCCTCTGTCTCTAGGACATGGAGCCACGTGCTCAGAGAGCAGCTTATGTGTCCTGCCGTGGCCACCTCCTCCTGAAATCTGACCTGTGTTGCAAAATCAATACAGCCTGATGTTCTGATAATGTCCTGACATTAGTGAGGGTGGGGGGACATGTGGTCCTTCCCTTAACACTTGGCACAAACAGACAGGAAACAGACACATACAGAAACAGCTAAGCAAAGAGCTTTTTCACTTTCTTCTACAGTTTTTTTTTCCCATTGCCATAGATCTATATATATATATATATATATACACACACACACACACACACACACACACACACACACACACACACATACACACACACACACACACACACACACACACACATTAGCATTCACTTTCTCAGGCTGAAACATGAGAAAACAATCTTTTATTTCACTTTAAAATGTGAAATAAAAGCATTTTTAAAGACTTGGGCAACATCTTTTTTTTACCGATGAACTATCCACCAATAAAGGAATGTGCGTGCGTGCGTGCTGTACCTGACTGTCGACACACCTTCACATCACAATCCTACTCCAGTAACTACCACTCCTAAACTTAGCCTGCCCCCCCCCCAAAAAAAACATTCTTCTTCAGGCCAAACAAACAGTGCATCTCATACTGGAGCAAATGTCATGAACTGCTGGGCTGTCCATCTCGCACTCTGAATGTGCTGAGCAGAGTAAACAGTCCAAGCTGATTAGATTGACCTGGCCGCCGTGTCCCTGTGACAGGCGGCTGACAGTCGAGCATCACAGCGCTGCTGCCACTCAGCGACAACTTTGTGACAAGTGTGTGTTTGTGTGAGCAAGATTTTTTGAGTGTGTGCAAGTTTTCAAAAAAAAAATAAGAAAAAGAAAAGTCCGTGCTTACCGTGAGATGCTGGAACAGCCACGCCCTCATGATGTTAGTGGCCACCTTGGGGAAAATGCCACGCTTTTTCTGCCTCTTCTTATCCTTGTCTGGATCGTCGTCATCCCCTGTGCCAGGCGATGCAACGCTGTTGTCTAAGCCATCTCCTAGACGGAAACCAAACCCGGGGTTAAATAACATCCCAAACTACAACGCAGCACTGACTCAGAATTTTTTTTAAAACATCCTGATCTTAAAAATTCTCAGAGCTGAAACAGAGATACAGACAGACAAAGCTGAGTTTAAGGCCTATGAGGAATGGATAAACGGACAAATACCACAGATAAGAAAGTCAAAAGCACTGTACTGAGGCCTCGCAAAGCCAGGGTTGTATAGTGGAAGAAATGGATGTAGGGGGGGATTGAGATGGCCTTAGCCTGAGAGTGAAGGGGTTTACACTGAGTTGTTGTTCACCTCAGAGCACGGCAGAGGGGTAGAAGGGTTAACGACTCTCATGTTATGCTTGGACGCTATGAGGGTAGTTCTACAGTAGGAGGAGGAGGCCACAAAAACAGAGCAAGACGACAAAAAAAAAAAAAGGACAAGGAGCCTTCACGTACGCAAGAGGCTCGGACTCGTGTCATTAATTCAATTAAATTTGCATGCTTGACATAATGTAGAGCTTTTTTTTTTTTCATCTTTTGAAGAGAGCCAAAGGGGACAGGAAGGAGTAATACAGTAGTTCACAGACATTCGAGCATTCATGTTGCGTGCACATACACACACTGGCATACAAACAAAACTCAAAGGCGTTGATAATTCACAGCAAAGTAGGGATGTGATCTGGGGTGCTTCATTGTTGCACTTCGATGCACATAATGGACTCCTCTGCCCCCCCAACCCCCCCCACCCCCCCCCACCCCCCCCCTACACCACCCCAAACCCAGACTCTCTTAGTTGTCCTCTACCCACTCCCATCCCTTGCAGCAACCCCTCCCCATTCCGCCACATGATTAGCATGACAGGCCAGCGGCGGCTTCGCCTACATTAATGTCCGTCAGCGTTTGATTTCAAGGGGAAAAAACATGCACAAACCCTGGCACGATTTCTCCTTTAAAATCGAAGTTTTCCATCTTTGTCCCTTGCCTTTTTCTTGTTCTCCTTCCTCTGCATTAATTGTGCATTAGCAAAAATGATTTACTTTTAAGAGTCATAGTTATTTTTTCTTGCCCCCGGGCACAAATGCCTTGAAAGCCTTCCTTGAGGGCATCTAAATTATGTATCTGAAAAACTCCTCCACTAAGGCAGGGAAGGACCCCGACGTTCTCAAAATTCAGACGCGCATGTCCTCCTGTTTTTGGGGAGGCATCAATCACGAGCACCTATATAAGCCTTAATCTCGCATAAATATTTGAACTAATAACATTAAAAAGGGGGGAAAGAAAAAGGATCCGACTGGTGGCGTAATCAAATGCAAAATAAATGAAGAATACAAGGACAGCAGGGGCCCTCTCTTCAAACTACTTTCCCCACTTTCTTTCCCTTTTCTCCCCCCTTGTTTCTCCCCCTCTTTTTTTGTTCTCTCTCTGTCCTTCTTTCCTTTCTCTGCACTGTTTTCCTTCCACATCATTAGTGCGGAGCCACACGAAAGGCGAAAACAGAGAAGTGCAGACTTTGCGCTCCTTTGCACCGACAGAAGTTAAAGAAGCAGCAGCCCCTACTGAAGGACATATGGGAAGGGGCACGCAGACTAGGGGTGTTGTAATTGTAGAACAGGCATTCATTAGTGGCAAATGCCGTAAATCCCAAGCTAAGTACGAACCCTTGTTCAGGAAAGCCTAAAACAATAAACTTTGGTCTGGCCGTAGCGCTGCCCTGACTGTGAGGGGTTTCCTGAGAAATGCGACCCAGGCGGAAGTTGAGCCCGAACTCCCCCAGTTTGCTTCCAAACTTCAATAACAACACAAGTAGTGAGCTGTGAATTTAAACCACCCTCCCCTTGTTGCTCCGCTTTTGAGCTCCACTGAATAACGTTGATACACACTTTGCTTGTTTGTTTGTGTGCCGCAAGGTTTTGTGTTGATTTTCGAGCCGGTCCGCAAATCCCTCTCCCGCTGTGAGCAGTCAGGCTCATCCAATGGAACCACACAGTGGCCAAAAGGCTGGCAGATAAATTTTATTGACGTTTCCATTTTCACTGCAATGCGATAGCCTCCCCCCTGGCCAGGGCCGGAGCGACCCGTGCGTATTTACAGACTGACCTGTCACTTCATTACCCAGCATGCTCGCTGCCTCCCTGCCCTAGTCTGTGAGGGTGAAACTGGACTCCAAGGCTTTCAGCTCCTCTGTCCCTCTTCATGCATGCTCATGTGCGCGCACAGATTAGACATGTTTGGAATATGTGTGCAGCACTGAGGAGATTTATTAAAACTAAGAGAGAATGAAGGAAAATCAAGTGTGGATGGAAGATTAAAAGGAAGGAACAAAAAAAGAAAGGATCAAGGAGAAGGAGGAGGAAGAACAGAAGGAGTAAAAAAAAGAATCAAGAGGGCCCAACTTGCACAACCTCATTACATCTAAAGGAGAGCTGGTGCTTTGCATCCACCCCCACTCCTTTCTTACGAGCGAGAGAAGGAACGCTGCAGGGCAAATTGTCCCAAACGCTAATGGCTTCTGACTGTTCCCTGGCAACTCTGCCATTCTAACCTGTGTGGATGTGCACTCTGTGAAAAAAAAATGGGGGGAAAAAAAAAAGTACAGGGCAGAGCAGGGGGAAGCGTCCCATCATCTGGCCATGTGACACAGATGGGGGTTGGCTATTAGGAGGCAGCCGAAAGGCCTGAGGGAGCCGAGGTGCAGGAGTGTAGCCCCAGGCACTTTTGGAAAAGCAGCGCCCTTGGAGACGGAAAAAAAGACAGCCCCCCCCACCCCTCCCTCATTCCCCCCCACTTTCTTTCTGTCTCTCTCCTTCTCCCTCCTCCACTCCAGCAATATCTTGACTTAAAGTGCTCGCAACGAAACTTTGTGCATATTTTCACAAGCGCAAGAAACGAGATGGTGTAATCAGGCGAGATGGAAGACAATGACCAGATGCAAACTGGGGGGGGGGGGGGGGGGGGGGTGAATGAACACACAAGCAAACAAACAAGTCGGAGAGCACATTACGCTCACATGCATCCCCTCTCTCATCACCGCTGGGTGGTTATTAAAAATGCATTCAGTATATATCTCCCTGTAAGTAAATTGGTCTCAGGGCTGAGCTCATTAACGGGCTGGGAAAGGACTGTAAACATGCTGCAACTCTGCTTATCTTGCGTTGGCACATTCAGGGTCGCTTCAGGATTTCTTGCACAAAGAACTGGTTTTTCGCACACAAAAGTGTCCCAGAGTCCGCGAATCCAGGGGAGGCCTAATGACTTTGGAGATCATGCTTCATGTCGACGAGGCACCATGCCCCCTCAGGGAGCCACTACAGTCTAGTCTGCCCTGGAAGCATAATGGATACAGCCGCGAGTATTACATACATTGCAGCTCTGTCAGAGCCCCCATCCTATACACTCATACATGAATGAATAATGACTGGTCAATAGTTGGACAGCACTAAAATCCAGTCATGGTTAGTTATAAAATAACACTCCTGACTTACTGGTCCCTATACTATGAATACACCTTCTTAAAGCCTCTAGACACGCATTAGATGCCGTGTTGTGTGCGTTTTATTCTGAAGGCCATGCAGTGATTTTGCACAGTGAGGCCCCTGCATTTGTTTCAGACTAATGAAGCAAGAGTGTAGAGGCAGTGGCTTATGGAAGCTGTGGTTAAAGTGACTAATTACAAGAGACCCCCCAAGCCCGCTGTCAGCCCGAACTAGTCAGGCATGTTCACCCAAGCTCGCTCAAATGAGGCGAGGGGAGGAAAAAGTTAGAAGGAAAAGAGGAGTGCACGGAGAACAGAAGCTAAGCGCTAGCAGCAGCAGCAGCAGCAGCTTCTTTGGCCTTCTCCACCTAAGCACGCTATAGTGACCGGGTCCTCCAACCCTCCCTCCCTTTTTTTTTTTTTTTTTTTTTTTTACACCACCTCTAGCCCTGCAGGCTTGGCCGCTGAGAATGAAGAGAAAAGAAGAGGGGGATTTAGAGCCTCCCTTTCCCCTCTTTTTCTCCTCAACTTTTCAGCCAACATAAGCGGCGTTTAGCACATTCAGTCCCCCCCCCCCCCCCTCCAAATGGCAGCGAATGAGAGAAGCAGTGGGGGCTCCTCTTTTGTCCGTCTGGTTACCCCTTTTATTTACTCTGGATTTACGAAGGGGTTTTGCTGGCGCTGGGACCACATGCTCTTGACACACACACACACACACACACACTCACACACACACACACACACACACACACACACAAACACGTACCGTTTCTATTCACACTAGAGGAATGGCCGGCCCTCTGTGGCTCTGGGGATTACAGCTCCTCTGGCTATAAGCGCATGCTAGCAATATGCTTCACACTCCCGTAACATACAACACAGGCGAGCGCTAACGAGTAGAACATAATCCCTTTAATGATAAAACACACACTTGAGCGTCCAATTTCTAACAGCAAGTAACCCATGAGGAGTGTTTGTGTGACCGCACCATATGGTTTACTGCACCCGTTCAGATGCATACAGTAGATGAGGGCTCTAAACAGGACTGTTTTTAGGAGCAGCCAGCGTTTTTTTACGCTGATTATTTCCTGATCTGTGCTTGAACAAGCAGCAGCCCCTTGCACTGGACCATAAAACAACAGCTTAGTAAACAGCAAGCATGCTGACAAATTGGTAGCGCTCAAGCCGGAGTCATTAACAGCCCTAAAACCTGTCAGAGCAATTACAACAAACTCTCTCCTTCAGCAAGTCTCCCTGCTAAACTTGCATGCCCCTGACCCACCTTCTTTGTAATTCCCCCCCCCACCCCCCCTTCCCTTCTTGTACCACCAGGACTGTGGATCAAGGTGAAGGAGAGAAAGCTACCACTTTTGGCTCTCTCCTCCACTGCCCCAGAGAAACATGGAGGACAAGCCTCCGTCTCAAACACAGCTGTATCTGCATCCTGAGTGCTACGAATGAGCGGTTCTTTTGCATGAGAAGTAATGTGTAGTTGTCTTCCCCCCAAAAACACATCATTAAGTGTTCCCTTAAATGAAGTGGAATAAGAGCTTCTAATTAGATAGGGGTTTTTTTTTTTTCTATGTGTGGGGAAGCGAGGCAGTCAGGCAGCAAGAAAGGAAGAAGAGAGGGAGGTGTGTGTATGGGTGGGGGGGATAGTTGCTCAACAACTCCTGTACCTCCTCTCCTCCCTCCTTTCTCCGCCCCCTTCTCTAAGCCCCCTAACCCTGCCATCAGGCAGATATCTCTCTGTCATCCCTGGAATGCTGAAGATAACTATCGCCTCTCCACCGATACAAGGCCTCTCTCCTCTCACAGGCACAGCGTTGACCCCACTGTGCACATCCCCAACCAGAGAGGGCGAGGCTGAAGTGAAGTGGAGGGAGATGAGAGAGAAAAAGGGGGGGGGGGGGGAGAGAGGGGTGAGGGTTGGGGGTAAAACTTGTCTTTAACAGCCAGTTAGGCTATATTACCTTTTCACCCAAAATAAGGGCTGGAGCAAAGCCACCCTCTCCTTCCAGCCTCTCCCCTGGAGCCAAAGAAGAGTGGTGCATCCAGAAGGGAGAGGAGGGGAGGAGGGGTGCCTGGTTACTGCCTTTTTCTCCACAGTCACTGCCCAGAACTCTCTTGATCTTTTCATAAGATTAGCATCTGCCAAGAACCTGAAATTTAGCACTGGTTGCACAAAGTACACACATCATCCAAGTCTTTAAATTGGACTGACTATTGGTGCAATTAACCTTCTACCTGCAGTAACAATTTTCTTATTGAAACAAAAACGTGGGTCTTTCTCTACCAGTTCTGTACGCTTGTGTATATAAATGTACATAAACACATGGAGGAGTGCTACTTTTGACGCAGATGTGGAGTGTGTAAAAAAGGATGTATGTCAGTTCAGACAAGAGTCCGCCATCCAAAAGGGGGGGGGGGCTTTTATTTGTAGAGGGGGGAAAAAAAGAGCCGAAGAAAAGCGATGGAATAAAGATGTATAAAAGAAAAGGAGGCAGGCTGTTGCAGATGTCAGGACCCAATTTGCATGAATGGCAAAGGGCTAAATTGCAGGGGACATGAGGGGGGGGGGGGGGGAGCTACCCTCCTCTCCACCCTCACCCCACTCTCTATTTTTTTTTTAGGGGGGAACTTAAAGGGAGCTGTGATGCCCATGACTGCTTCTCACTCAGCAGACAGGGATCAGTGGCTAATGAAGGGCTTTGGGTCTCCACCAGACATTTCACACTCTCTGCCTCCCTGACAACTCCACCCTGCTCCCCCTGCGCTCCGACACTGCCGCTGCCTCTTCCCGGAGAATCCAAATCCAATAGGGCTAATTGGTCTCGCAGGTAATCTCAGTTTGGACCCTGTTTCTTGATAAACAAACTTACAAATCTGCCAACGTGCCAATCCGAACCACACTTTCCCTACACCTAGATTCTGCCCCTCGTCTTCTCTTACTAAATATATTAGGACTGGAGCTATTCTTGATATTAAAGCCGAAAGCGTGATTTAAGCTACCCCCTTCTATTATTTATAATCGTTGTGATAGAACAACAGAGAAGCATACCTAAGTCCTAGGGTTTGATGCTGATTAAATATTAAAGAATAGGTATTTCCCAAAAGCAAGTGGGGCTATGTTGAATTGAAACAAGCGCGATCATTAGTCAAACAAGCTGATTCCACACTTTTTCATCTTTGGAAGACAGGCTGTGTTGCTCGACTTTGGAAGGAGAGAGAGAGAGAAAACAGAAAACAATGAATGGATGGATCCATCTGCTAGTGAAGTAAAGGCTATACAATTCTACAAGGTGCTTCATATGAATCTTCTACCTCAAGCAGTAGAGAGAGCAGCTGTATGCAGGTCACTATTTTTAAAACAGTGTGGTTTTCGTGATTCAGAACAGCTTTCACTGTTTGAGGCAATTCATGGTTACAGCATCAGCCCTGATTCTCTTACCCTCAATTACGATTCCAAACCAAACAAACAAACACAGTTTTTGTATTTATGACTTGGATTTATTGCAGACATCTTTGCCACACCTGATGGACAGTGGCATCAAAGGGAAGTTCAACAGAGATGTGGGTTTCTACATAGAGCTGGAGGCTTTTCTAGAGTAAATGGATTAAAAGGTTTATAAATCAACAAGTCAACCATCAGATTGTAGCCTCTGCTCAGCAGCCCTCTCATCAGCCAAATGCCATGAAGTTTTTTTTTTTTTTTTTTTCCCTCCTCGCTCTCTTTTTTTTTTCACACAAATGTCCTGGAGGCAGGGAACAAAGCGAGCAGAACTGATTACTGCGCTGCTGCCCCGCTCCGCCAGTCTAAACTCTGTTTGGCTTCCTAATGAGCTCACTAAAAACCCAATTCATCACCCATAACCCCTTCTCAACCTGCCTTGAAATCCCCCATTATGGGTAGGCAAGGACAGTCCGTTTACAGGCTTTGAGCCGGGGTCAAGGGCTGTGGCGGCGTTCGTGGCAACAGCACGGCCAAGGTTATCTCAACACAAGAGAACGGATACTTCCAGTGGCTTTTTTATTTTCCTTTCAGCCAATACTCTTTGTTGGTTGTCACTTTCCAATGATTTTAAGCATTAAAAGTACATCTATTTCTATTATTCTAGCCTTAATGGGTTGTTTTGAAACTCCACATGAACCTCCCCCCCATCCATTTTGCACCCCCCCCCCCCCCTTTGACTACACCAGCGGTGTCCCAGCCCGAGCAGAGGAATGTCCGGCTTGATGACTGCAGCAGCGGGAATGTCCCATTCCAGTCAGTGTTCGCACCAGAGATTTCAAGTTTAATACCCCTACGTCCCATCCCCGCAAAGACAGGAATTTGGTGGGAAGAGAATGAAGAGGGATGAGGAGGGGAGGGGGGGGGTGATGGAGCAAGGGGAGATGTTACGTTTTTAAAGAGCGAAGAAGGTATGAAAATGACTCAAATTTAATTGGAAAGAAAGAAAATATCATACAGGAGGAGGTATAGGATAAGTAGTGGGTGTTTGGTGGAAAAGGGGGGTCAGAAAGGGAGGAGTGGATGGGAGGGAGGACAGAAGAGGGTTGGGGTAAACTCCCACTGTTCCTCATTACATGGAGCTGAAATGATCCTCCCGACACCTGAGCTGTAACCAAGAGATTACAGAATTGATGAATCCTCGGTTTAAAATGCAGCTGTTTTATTCTGCTTTAGTAATTAATTCTTTTTCCGATAGCGTATTGATTAAGCGTAGCCCCTGATAAAGTTCAAACTGAGAGAGATCCCTCCTGGGGCTTTGGCTCGGCCTGCTTGGGAGAGTCAATGAAAACTTCCTCCCCTCCACCTGAATCGCTCTCTCTCCTTCTGTCAGTGCAGTTTACCCTCATAAATTAGTCAGATCTGAGAGGAGTCAGGCTCTTGCTTGGTTCATACTAGCCTCGTCTGATGTCTGTTTTCTTTACACCTACACAAATGCACATTCGCTTGTTGAAAGCTCCATGGTACAAAACTTCCCAAAACATGAATTTGAAGATTTACTGAGAAGCTACAGTACATGTACTAAAGCATAGATCTCTAGCAGCTGATTCCTTCTTTTCCTTCCCTGTACCTCGTTCTTATTTTCACCCCTTACAGAGGGAAACCTCGGCATACAGAACGAGAGCGTCTCCTCTCACAAAACTACTCTTTCATTCTTTTTATCGCCGCGTTTTTCCATACCGCTGTGAGTGAGAGTCTGATCAACAGAGGGTAAAGCGGCTCTCTCCAGGGAGCCAACTAGAGGAGAAATCAGATACAGCTTTACAAGAGAGTCAGCCGCTCATGTCTTGTCAAGACCCCTCACCTACCGGTTCCTTTACAAGTCAATAACCAGGGCCCAGTGTCGTCCGCTGGGCCTTGGCACACATTCACCTCTTTTCTATAGGAAGCAGAGGCAGGGGGAGTCCAGAGACCTGAATGCAATGATGCAAACCTTTATGCAACAGTATTCTGTATATGATGGAAAATAGTTGTTTTTCTGCTTTAAAAAAACATTCTTCATGGTCCTGGCCCTAATGGGAAACTACATTAATCCCTACTATACAACATGGACTCCTTTTAACATTCATCTAATACATCCTGACAAATAATTGGTGACCCCATGAGACAAGAAGAACCAGTCAGAAGCCCTTTTCAATATTAAAAACTAATGAAAGACTGAATGAATTATGAAGGCAGAAGGGAAAAAATATAATTAGAAAGGTGGAAGTAGTGCTTAATACATTTACTCAAGACTATTTCCTTTCGTTAATGGGACCGCAGCATGCAGAGAGAGGGGGGTTTTGACGTGGCTAGTATTGACTGTCCACTCTGCTCCTTAAGGTAAATCCAGCAGGTCATTTCATTAAGGCCCAATTCCATGGCACTAATTTTGATTTTTGGGGGCTTGACAGCTGTTGGCGGTGGAAATTGCTATGGCAGGAACAGTGGGAGAGGAGACTATTACTGCTGGGGGGGAAAAAAAACAAATTGCAAAAGCCTGGGTTCAGATTACTGCCACTATGCCTCACTGACCACAAAAAGTTGGATTTTGTCACATTTCCAGCCTTTGCTTCTTGATTGGTTCTTGAGAAATAGAAAGCGGGGGAATCTATTTTGGAATAAGGGTTCAACTAAACAAGTGCATGGCATACTGCACAGGGAAATAGACAATAATGTACAGTAAGTTTACACTGTCGGACCAAGAAACATCTCTAAAGATGATAAATGCAATACAACAGCTTTGCAACAAAGACTCCTGACAGCTGTTTGATTTATTGGTGGTTTCATTTTGGTTCCATAGTTAATTCCACTTGTACTGTCTGGTGTTGAAGCTCATTACACCAGAAAAAAAAACATCAGGCTTATACAGTAAATGACTACTGACTGAATCATCATCTCTTTCTTCAGTAGATTCATAAAACCAAGATTTTATTACAAAACAAATTGACCTGACAACTCTGTCCATTTTTTATGTTTCGGTTTATTTTCTAAATAAGACATTACCCATCTTCCCTCATAATGCATGACTGCTGTTTCTTGGTGTGACAGCGAGGTGGACCTGACTTGCAATGTGAACTCTAAGTCGCCTCGCAAGTTATCAAGCAGCATTAAAGTTCCAGAAGGAAGGAGAAGAAGAAAAGCAGCTCTTCCTCTGATGCTATTAATTAGCAGTGCTCTATAGCGCTCAGCTTTTTGAAGCTCTCCATCTCCTTTTGTTTCAACCTCCGCTCTTCTTTTCTTTTTTGGTGTGGACTTCTTTATTGACTTTTCAATTTTCCCCTCACATGCACCCCCTGCACTAGCTGTAGCCCCAGCATTTCTGCACTAGTAGCCCCGGCCCCCGACAGTACCCCGAAGCCCCACTCTCCGAGACGCCGGCTAGGGAGCCCTGAGAGCTGGGCAGGCCCTACAGCTCCCACCAGCCCACAACTGGCTCCCCACGAGACCAGAATCAAAGAGAGAAGCCCTTAAAATATAACCATGGGTATAATGAGGGTGCTCCAAAGAACAATAAGCATATACACCAAAGGAGAGTAGGAGTACAAAAGGCAGAGAGAGTAAAAACTATAGGAATGTTGGCCTGAGAAGCAAACAAAAAAAAATGAGAATGCTACTGTGCTTTAGGAGAGAGGGCAAAGGGCCACAGCCAGTGGTGATGGTAGCCGGGGCCACGCATCTATCCAACCACGTATCTGAACCCAAAACAACAAGGGGGTCTGCCGCATGCCTCTGGAGCCGAAGGGAGCCAAAGGGAGCACGACTAATTTCTGCACAACAATAGGCCTGGATGGGCGCCCACACAATGGCAGGTGCTTTGAATAGCAGCAGGGCCCTTGCAGCAGGGATCTTCTCCTCTCTCACTCCGAGGGCTCTGGCTCTGGCTTGTGTAACCTTTCATTTTCAACCGGGTTTCCTTTTGACTCATAAAGGATGAAAATGATCTCATGGGGGGGGGCGGGGGGGGGGAGCAAAGGAGTAAGAGACAGCCAGGCCTGTGAGGCACAGTCCATCTGTGTTTTTTGTTTTTTTTTCATGTGTGTTATCTGCCGTTTTCGCTCCCCTCGATTACTTTTTTCCTCTCCTTTAAATTCTCTCTCTCTATTTACATTTACAGTATCCTCGTTTTTTCACCTCCTCACTCTATCTTCCCCTTTTTTCCCCCACCTCTTCCACATTTTTTTTCATCGACTGTTGGGTCTGCTGTGTTGTTGTTTTCGGCAGTGGTTTGTTGTTCGGCTGCTGGGCTATCCTGTAGGCCATGATGCAGTGGTAAAAGCAGTTTTCCCCCCACCTTAAGAGCATTCTTTCCGGGGTCACAAGGTCAGGCTTCACAGATGTCTCCTGCAGACACTCAGTTGTCTAAGGACCGCATCCCTGGGAGTAAGCATTCGTACTAAACAATGCAGCTTTTTCCCCCTTACTTTGGAAAATGTTAAATGTTTTTTTTTTTGTGTGTCTCGCTTTTTTCTTCCTCTGTTTTCATTGTTTTATTTTTGAATGAGAGTGAGCGCAACTTTTCCAAGGTGGAGGATTTTTTTTGTGTTTAGATAATGAGAGAATGCACTGGTTATCACAAGATAGTGCTGTTTTCTGGCTGCTTTCATTCTTTTAAACACTCCCCGTCTCCTGAAGTTTCCTCCAATTGTTCTAATGGGGCCTTAGTCATCCTCGCCTGATGGCAGAGGGAAAAGATGCTTTAAAAGGCTCTTTTTCTTTGCTCAGTATTGTGTTGCCAGGAGAGAAAAAATGAAAACATGTAGCAACTGTCCGGAGCTCCACACTGAGTAAGCAGGGCAGACGCCAAACAAAGAGCAATCCCAAATGAACAAGAGAGACAATATTTGAACAAGAACATCTCTATGTAGCCTCAATCTTGACAAAAAAAAAATTGCATAGAAGAGAATTCCTGGGCCAAATGGCTTTCATTACAAGGAAATCAGCTTCTGCTTCTTTTTTTTTTTTTAGGGGGCGGAGCGTGACACTGGTAAAAGAGACAAGATTGCAGCATTTACCATACGAGTTCTGCCTGAAAACATGAAAAAGTGTGTAATTGGAACAACATTTTCAAAACCCAGGCACTGAGCTATCCTTGAATATCTTACTCCTTTTCATCTCACATTCCCTTGTTCCTTTTTTTCTCCTTCGTTTGATATGGTGCTCTCGCTTCCCCCTCCAAACATATCCCTCTGTATTCTGCAAATTGATAACCCTCTAAATGAATTATGGTAAATGCATAATGAAGGTTTTCTCAGCTCCAGCCCTGCAGCCAGCCAGGATGGAGCATCTCGTTTGGCATGTTTGATTCGTTTTGTTGCGCATTTAGCCCCAGTGTTCCTTCAGAGTGCTCACTGCTTGGGGCATGTAAATAAGAAATTATCCTTGCTGACTAACATGGCTAATACCTCCTCTGGGGTAATCAAAAATTATTAGACGCTCGCTTCCAATAAACATTAGGGCTCATGGCACTAACCACTGTCAAATCGCTCACCTCCGCCTGCTCCCCAATAGCCATAAAATGGGTGAACAAAAGTGATCAGGTGTGGAAAAAGCTACATGGAAACTGAGAGATTGCGGGAGTGCTATTATGCCTAAAAAAGCAGCCCTTGGCTTTAAGAGTCATTAAAGCATGTACTGGAGTGGGAATCAGACTAGAAAATGAGCTTATCTTGCATAATGCCCTCAAAAGCTTTGCATAAACGTGAAAGATGTGCGCGTGAAAATCAGCGGCAGAGAGGAAGAACTCGGATTGTAACACACTTCCTTTATCATCCACCCACTCTCTTGGACGGTGGCAGCATGGTTAAAGCACTACCTGTAGGGTATAGCTGCTCCGCTCATATCCAAACAGGCTTCAGTGTGTAAACTTGGGTTTACAACAAGAGAAAAACCACACAGCAAGTGAACAAGCTATAGCCCGCCCTTGCTAAGTCACTCGACTCAAAACTACTCGCTGTTTTTTTTTTTTTTTTGGGAGGGACCTTTTAGCTGTGATGCAGGGTTCGGATATTAGGGGGAGGAGAATTGGGAGGGTGGGGGTGGTGGAAGAGATTAAAGAGCCAAGGGAGGCAGAAGAAAGGAAAGAAAGTAAAAGAGCACAAGGCCCATTGGTCAAACACAAAGGGGGAGAGAGGGAGAGGACATTTGAAGTCAGGGTTAAACTCCAAATAAGCACACCTTAAACGGGCTGGTGTAAGCTGGCAGTCAGGGGTTTTTGGAGTTTCCCTGCAGGTGTGCCTTTGACAGGCTTGGCCTCTGTAACCTCTCTCTGATCTAGAGTGGGGCCCGGGGTTTGGACACAGAAGAAACCGGTGGCATCTCGCTGCCTCCGAATCTCATTCTATGTCTATTACATTCACACACGCATGCTTACACTCTCTGTAAACACACACACACACACACACACACACACACACACACACGCAAACACAGTGCCAGACAAGGGGAAAACAAATCTGGTGAGGACTAGAGCAATTGGATTATCACCTCTAAAGGGTGACTTCTTGGCTGACCCCCTTCAGGCTAGCATGCTGAAACAAGACGGAAAATTTCCTGGGAAAACACTCTCCCTTTAAAGAACAGAAGCACTGTCATCATTGTGAAAATACAGCAGCGGCAGCATTAATGGACGTGGAAATGCCCTGTGGGGCACGCGCTCAAATCCCTTTTAGCCATATTACATCAGACCCCTGTGCTCTCCTCATCATCACCACAAGCTCTGGAGTAATCAGCAGTGGAACATGGGTGTGTAAACCCACTGTATAATGATGAACTGATACAACAGAGCTGCACTCTGGCTTTGTTTCTGGCACAAGCCTTTGGGTATAAGAAAGAAAAAGTCACTTCCTTCCTTTCACTTTGGCTCAATCATGATTATTTCCCAGCAACAGCTCTTCCTTTCTGCCTTTTTAATCACACTGAACTCACTCCAATATAATCTGGTCTTCTTCAGAGAAAGACAGAAAGAGAAGAGAAGAAAAGAAAGAAAGAAAAAAATGTCTCCCCCAAGCTCTCCCTTAATGGTGCAAAACAGACATTCTCCTCAGCTGCTGTCAGAATAATCTTGGTAATTTTTTCCCTATGTTCTCCAAACATTAGTTTGCACATTAGGCTGACCCAGTTAATGTCCCTTTCCTGCCGCGTAGGACCCAGTTCCTGGCCAAAGCTAGGCCAGGCTGGGTTGGGCCTGGGTCAGACTGGGGGTCTGTTCATGATTATGGACCAGAGGGACCAGGCCCCAGCCAGAGCTGAGAGAGGGGGAATAAGAGGAATGGAAAAGGAGGAGATGATAAGAGGAAGAGCGGGAAACAGGAGAAAGGGCATAGAGTGGTGGTGATGTAGAAAGGTTAAGCTGCTGGAAGTGGAGCTGACTCTATCCTTTTAGAGGTCCTTTGCTTTTTCTGTTGTTCTTTTTTTTTATTTTCTCATGATCTATAGACTCAACAAATGTTACACGGGGTCAGAAGAAAGACAGCAAGACATAAAAAGGAAGAGAGAGAGAGAGAGAGAGAGAGCGGAAGGGAGGAAGGAAGGAGGGAGCTGAGGGAGCTGATCATTCTCTTTAATCACATTTTGGATGAGGGCCAGGTAGTCTGCGGTACTGAGAGCGAGACAGAGGGGTAAGCGAGGAGGAAAGGAGTGTGAGGGGGGAGGAGGGGGGGGGGGGGGGGGGAGGAGAGAGGAAGAGAGAGATGCAGGAATAAATGGAAGGAGAGAGAGAGAGAGAGAGGGACTTATGGATAGAGGGGATGAGCCAGAGAGCAGAGCCCCTTGAAACAGCTCGAAGTGCAGCGGCGCTGAAGCAAAAGTGCTCCTATGGCCACACATACGATGTCTGTGTGAGTGTATGTGGGGGAGAGTGACAGCCGTTCCCGTAAATGCCCGCGAATGCTGAATCCAGCAAGAATCTGGTGTTAGAGCAGGAGCAGGGAGAGATCCATTTTAAAACTATGTGCATTAACTATACTTTTCCCCATAGATTAAGCACTCCACATGAATAATTTAGCCTCTCTTATGCTAATGGGATCATGAAAGTATCCCCTCAGTACCGTGTTTTCTACCCCTCCACAGCAACTCTTCTCGGCTTTCAACAATCGCCCTGCCCCTTCCCAACAAAACCATCCCACTGACACACTGCACCGTTTTCACAACAGACACCTGACTAACATGAAGCTTAGCATGTAGCCGCAAGGCATTTCATTGCACATGTTAGCTTATTGAGAGGCAGCAATGTTATCCTCATTAAGAAGTTTTTAAGTTTGTTTAAGTACAGTTTTAACTACTACAGATAATAGTTACAGGTTGAACACACTTGGTTTACAGATAAGATCGCTGTTGCCATTCACAATATTCACACAGCAGCAATTTTACGATGATGTAACGCTCAGAGCAGGAAGCTAAAATTGTGTGATTTTTACTTTTTTTTCTAATGGGGTATCTGAAAGTTATTGTCATTTCACAGCTACTGAAAAGACAATTGAGACAGTGAATGTCTGGAAGGACATTGTGTCACATTTAAAAGTAAAACAACATTTAGCACAACCCATTAGCTTCCACGAGACAACAGCTATTGCTAGTGTTCAACAACGTCTCAGCAAACAATATGTTAGCTAGAAAGTAAAATCCTAGCGAACATAAAGCTCGCTGAAAATGTAAGCCTTTCCAAGTAGTGACACTAGCTTTCAACAACAATTTAAGCTAACGTTTATAATGTCTAAAAAAGTGGCTACATGTTAAAGTTAGCTAATGAATTGGCTGCAGCTAGCGGGTTATGTTGCTCATTGTGTTGCTAATCAATCAAGAGACAGTTTATTTGTCAGATACTTTAAATCTACAGTATATGATTTACAACCTGTGACAAAGTGGTGCGACTTTTTAACAGTATCTAAGTTTTTCACCTGATATAAAAGAAAAAATTGCCCCCGTGTAAGTATGGTCACTTGACATGGTTTTGTGAGTAGCTTACAAGTAGGACTACTATTCTTACACTTTCTGATTCAGTGTGTGTTTTTTCGTGAGGGGAAGTGGTCATATCCCGAGTGTTTATGTTTCTTCGCCCTGTTTTGTTCAGCCTCTGCCATTACACACTAAAATGACCCAAGTGCACATTCACAACACACACACACACACGCACACACACACACACACAACCTTGTTGCTTCAGCATTGTGTTGTTGTGTCGAGGCAAGGTGGGGGCACGGTGTAAAAGATTATCAGTCCTCCAACAGCTGGGAGTGAGAGCCATGAAACAGCAGGGCCTGGGCCTGCTTTATTGTTTATCTGTTGTTTATGGGCCAGTGTTCAGCTTTAATTACTACACTAAATTAAACTCTAACAGGCACTTAGAGGGTACCAGCTAACACACACTCATGCGTGCATGCCCGCACACACCGTATATTTAATATACACAGACACACCTCGCTGATCACTTCAGAGCTGAGGTATAGGCTACTAAAACGCGACAAGGCTTCCATCTTGCGTTAAGCACAGACTTTGCTTTTCTTCTTCTTGTTACATGTTGTTTTTTCTGCTCCTTCTTCTTGAGCCTAAAGTGTAGCTGCCAAAGAAAAAAAAAAAAAAGCAAAGCCAAAGGTCCGGAAAATGCTAAATTCAACAGGCCTTGTTCATGCTGGGACCGTCTAGGCGGACACAGGGAGTCATGTCCCCACCAGGAATGACCCCCCTCTGGTGAGCTCAACCACAAAGACCTTGCTGAGTGGGGCCCCTGGCCAGGGCCAAGGGAGCTCACCACACTCCCCACGCATACACACAAATGTACCACAATACCATCAAGCGCAGCATGCTCCCTCAGAGCCGAACACTCAAGCTCTCCCTCTCTTCCTCCCTTTCCTCTCCCTCCATCGCTGCCTCTCTCCATCTCTCTGGGGAGTCTGTCTATCCGCCGAGCGTGGGGATTGTTCAATTGCTGAGAAAATGTACAAAATGCTTTCTCCTCTCTTCTGTTGAGCCTTTTCCGTCTACCGTAGAATTGGGGAATTGTACAGAAAGCCCCTTTGCTCACCACTCAAGATGTCAACGTGGATTTGGTCTTCATGCATAGCTAATAATCACAAGTGTGGACTGGAGCAGAGGCAAGTGCACACACAGACACAGCTAGAGGGGTAAAACATTACCTAAACATTAATGATTGAATGCAATCGACTCTACTGTGTTTTGGTGTGTGCATACATGCAGGATTCTTAATTAAAACTTGGATGGATCACATTATGGACATCAGCTTGGAAAACTCATGCTATCTTAAGGCACACACATTCATCAAGTTTAACTCCCTGCAACTGATGTCTCAGATGTTTCTAGATAAGCTTGGAGGAGTTCCAAAGGACTGTTAATCAAAATGATTTGCGAGTGGGGCCAATGGAGTTATTGTGCGTTACCTTCTGAACCGTCTCCCCGTTAACTGCTGAAATTTGTTTATCTAGCCAGAACATAGGGAGTCACTCTCTGAGAGTCAGTAAGTGAGAGTGCAGAATTTGCCCTGAGGGTGATACTTCTTATTTTTTATTTTTTTGGAGGGAAACTCAGAGAAAGAGAAAAAAAATACATGTTAAGAACACAAGGCGGGGAAAGGTTACTGATCTGAGTATTGTGCTGAAACCTTTTTCGTATGCGTCAGAACCTTAACTGGCAATCTTTACTGACAGCTATGAGCATGCTTCACCTTGGTTTACTGCTTGACAATAAATTATTCCACAAGAGGGGTGATACATATTTGCGCACTTGTTAAATTGTTTTTTGGCACAGGTTCAGAGCAATCCTCCACGCTGAGATACAAGGCAGAGATTGAGGAAGTGGATTCTGCTCACAGAGACCATCTTGAGTTTTGTTTGCACTGTACATACAGTGCTTTGTGGGATAAAATAATGAACTTGATTCTACTGTGCATCCCCTTATGAGCCAAAGCAAAAGAGAAAAAAAAAAAACTTTTTACCCTTTCTTCAACATTTCTGGGAGAAACTGAGTCGGATAAGGAGTCCGATTTTCAACTGAGGGATGCTTCTGGATACATTCTGGAGGTAAGTGTTTTTCAAGGCACACGCACATTAAACACACCTTTCAAGATGCACGATGGCGGAAGAGAGTTGATGTTTTTCTTGGCAGCTGAAACCAAAAAAGCACAGTGGGTCTTACTCACTCTTCCTCCCTCTCTCCGCCTCTCGCCCATCTATTCTGTCTTTCTCAACTGATCCACATCATCACCCCTTTTAACAGGGGCCAAGCTGTTAAAGACCCCATTACTGAAGTGAAGCACACATTTCACATTTTCTCTGCGGACCTGAGAGTGTGGACTACAAATTTTGTGTGGAAATGTATTGAGATAGGAGGCGGGTCCATGCGTGGAGTGGAGCGGAGTGGAGGAGAGGTGGAAAGGTGGAGGGGTTGGGGAGTGGAAGGCTCTGTCAGAATGGAAGGGCCAGAGTCGGGAGTCAGCGAGCGCTTCAAGCGTTAACGTAATTGCAAGAATGTGAAAAATGAGGCGGCGGGGCTCCCGAGCGAAGCGAAAGGTCAGAGCATGCCTCACACAAAACAACTGGCTGGAGGACGGCCTCATTAGACCATTAAATCAGCTGCGCTCTCTCGATTTTTTTCTCTCTCTCTTTTCTTACTCTGCCTACTTTTTCACCTTCTCTACCGTTTCACCTCTGTACTTTAATAGCTCTTCTTTTGCCTTCTTATAAATTGTTGCCTCTAGTCTATGCTACTTTCTTTGTTTTTTTTGCCATGAAAGGCTTTGAGCTGGTGGACCTAGCATTTAGCACTCTACAGTGTGGGTCAGGCTCCGGCCTTGATCTAGTCCTGGTCTATGTTGGCCCAGAGCACGGTGCCGTACCGTAACTGTCTTTGGCCCGTATTGATCGGCTGTTACTGGATACGGTGGGGAGAGGAGTCGATAAGTGCTCTGTGGATTACAGGTCACTTGTACTTATGTGTGTAAGATAATCAATAGGCAGTGCATTTCTTCCACCCCATCCCCCCCTCCTCTCTCTGTTGTTTCTGCAGTCTTCATCTCCCATGCTGCCTGCAATTAAAGAGATGAGTGCAAAATATCTCCCCATGTTCTGTCCTCCCTACTGCACTCATCCAGAAGTCTTATCCGAAATTCAAGCCAGCAAGTAAAAAATATTTTCACTATTAATTAATCTGCTGATTATTCTCAATATTATTCAGTTACATTTGATTCAATAAAACGTCCCCGAAAAAAAATTGGAAAATGCTCATAACGCCAAGAGCAATGTCTTAAAATCTGCTTTCATGTCCAACCGACAGTCCAAAATCCAAAGCCTCTTTACATACTGTCATAAATGACAAAGGAACGCAGCGATTCCTAACGTTTAAGAAGCTGGAAGCAGCAAATGTTTGACATTTCTGCATGAAGATGACAGAAACAATTAGCCGGTTATCATTATGTTCATAGTTTGTTTTGATTGATTCTCTTAGGATCGAATAATCACTTAATAGATCAACTCCAAACTGGAAAACATAATATTATTCATCCCTCTCTTAGTTTTTTTCTAACAAATGTTTCTGTTACATTGTTTCTGTACACAGTTAAACAGAACCCCCCCCCCCCGTTGCTTAGCCGAGACCTAGCTAACAACAACTAGCCTGACAGTAGCCTGTGATCCAATCAGCACTGACACAGCTGACCACAGAGGTCTGCTGCGGCCCCGGGTCTGTGGTTTAGAAATGGTTCAGAGTCTACAACTATCTGAAAAGCTGAAGATGATTTAAACAGCCCCACCACAGACACACATCCCATCGATACATTTGATCGCTTATCGGGAAAACGATACGGACACAACAAGCGGGTTCACTTTCAGAGCGAGCGAGCGAGCGAGCGATCTGTTACAGTACGTGTGTGTGTGTGTGTCTCTGAGCGTTTGAGTGTGTTTGTGGGTGTAGACAGTGTGATGAAATTTCATGCAAAACCATGGACACTGCCCGAGGGCGCACAGGGATACAGAAAGAGACCTACAAAAACACACACACACACACACACACACACATTCCGCAGCCAGTGAAAGAGAGTTGTTGGTACAATCAAAACAAGAGGAAGACAAGAAAGGAAAGGCCAAGAGCTCATCATGTGTTCCCTTAGATCAGGCAGCAGTAGTGTTTAATAAACAGTTTTTAACCTCACAGTGTCTTGACGCCTGGCCTCACCTCTACATTAGCTTTTTCATGTGCTTTTGATAATTTATCTGTCAAAATTGATGTGGACCGTGACAAAAACACCAGGCAGATAGCTGTGACTTGCACACGCCGCCTGTAATAAATTCAAATGCGTTTGTTTTGAAATGCATTATTACTGTTTGGCAGGTCACGTACTAGATAACACAAGGCTCACTGAGACATAATTAGGGGCTGTTGTGCATGCAAAGTTAATATGGTTTAAATGCAAACAAGAACTGGCAGAAATACACTATTAATCATCAGCTTTTGTTCAGCTCTCTAAATAGTAACATTTTGGAAAGCCCTTTCTCGAGGCTTGTGTGCAACACTGGCTGTTGCCTGTAGTGGATAAGCTTGTTCATTTTTAGGTGTGACTATGTGTTTACATGGACGCCAGTCAAAAAGCAGGATAATCCAGTGTGCAGAAGCAAGGACTGGGTTGCATGTGTAAAGAGAGATGTGGCATCTATTCATTGTAGATAGCACATTAGACAGGGTTAAAGTGAGGTGTTGGCAACTCTTCCCATGCATGATGATTAATATGTCCCGCATGGATCCGTGCCTGCATCTGTGTGTGTGTTTATGTCTGGGTGTTGGTGTGCACGAGAATGAGCGTGCACGTGCATGCCCATTTTGGTGCTGGCTCACCTTGTTCGCTGCTGTTGTCACCGCTCTGCGAAGCGTGTCCCCCGCTGGAGGGCCCCGGTGTGCCGGCTGAGTGTGTGGAGGTGGCGTCATCATGGTCTCTCCAGGAAGCTGGGTTCTGAGGTTGTTGGGTTTTTTTTTTTTTTTTTTTTTAAAGAGAGAGAGAAAGCGAGCGTGGGATCCATCCATCCATCCGTGCATCCATCCACATTCCCCAGTCCAAACCGCAAACCAGGAGCAGAGAGAGCAGAGAAGGGGGAAGAGGAGGGAGGGAGGGACACAGAAAAAGAGAGAGAGAGAGAGAGAGACCATATGAGTATGCAGGAAAAGTAAGAGTGACATCTGTAAGAGTCTACAGGCTCTGTGAGGGCCCTTGGCCTGCCTACATTCTCCTGGCAAGGCTAGCAGACAATCAACAATGCCACTAAAATCACAGATGAATAGAAAGAAATGCACTAAAGCATCTGGCAATAAGTCAAAACACTGTAATCAAAGTGTTTCATTAATGCATGAGAGCAAAACGCAGCGCTGTTAATGTGGCGTTTGATTTCCAAGTGAAGCACTTGTGAGTAATTGTCTAAACACACATGGCAGTGCCCGGAGTTCGTTTATACCGTAACCAATCGAGACTTCCGTGTCAAGTGAGAAATATAGAGGTAAAAAGTCCAAACACACCACAGCCGCCATTAATCATTACCACTGTCAGAAATGAAAATAAGATATGACAGTGATTCTCCAGCTAATCTGCCAAAAACGTGCACACGCCCACTCTGAAATACACACACCCACTGAGGGCTAGCAGAAATACACATTATGCACACACACTAATGACATAATAGAGCAAGAAGAATAAACACACATGCGCACACGCTCGCTTTTCTATATACAAACACATGCTGGAAGAAAGTGTTAAATCTCTGCTGGCTAACTTCAAAGAAATGTCCATAAACAAATCTGTAGCTTTTAAGGCTTCTTTTCTATTTCCTCCACTCCCTCCTCTGCTCATTTTCTCTCCTTCTCCTTCTCTTTCTCTCTTTCCTGGTCATTCCCACTGCACTGTCGCCGCAAACCGGGAAACGGGATTTTCTACTGTACAGGAAAGGCTTTATCAGTGCCACATGAAGGCAGGCTAGAGGTGGAATTTCCTCTGCCATTCAAGTGGAAGAGGGACAGACTGATCACTCATTTTACCACACTTGCTCCGACAAACACACAGGCTCAATAAGCTCTCTCACACAAGAGTTGATAGAAAATCCGTAGCTTACAAAACCCATGCTAGTCTTTTCCAATTTAACCTGTCACCTGAGCACTATGACAAAATGCTGGCCAACGTAAGCCCCAACATTGTCTGGGGGGGTGGGGTGGGGGGGGCCGCCGAGAGAAGGAGCCCCTTGAGCCGAGCCCAAGCCAAACAAACACAGGCCCGCACCAAGGCTTCCCACAAACCTCAGCCCACTTCTCGGTTCCCGCTAAGGGGTGTTTTTCCTCCCTCAAACACACATAAACACATACACATTCATACAAAAGCAGAAGGAAAATGTACATGCTACAGAATATTCCAAGAAAGAGACCATTTTTTTTACCATTTTGTTTAAATTCAGAGTAGTTCCTGACGGAGTTCTGCCTGCCTGCCTGCCTGCCTGCCTGCTATGGTGCCCCAGTCAGAGTGAGCTGTACTGGTTGAGGACAGACAGGAGACAGCCCGGAGACTAGAGGAGGTTTTCAGAGGCTATAAGACAAGCGGCTGCCGAGCTCCCTTGGGTGCTCAGTCCTGATGTGCTGCTGTTCGTTCTGCTGCGGAGGCGAGGCTGCTGCTCTGCCTGTGAGCAAGGCCCTTTTATCTGCTAAGTTTTTTGGGGAAGGAGGGCTGTTTTCCCAAACAGCTTGGAGCTGAAAACAGCAGACACAAACACACAAGGCCCTTCAGACCCTCCGCTCCACTCAAGGCCCCTCTCAGCGTCAGCTGTTCGCCGGATGGCAATCAGATAAAGAGCTGGGAGAATTACTCAGAAGAGGGGTAAGAAGACAGGGGGAACAATAGGCTGTGCGTGGGCTTGAGCCCTCCAGAACAAGCAGAGGGAAAAGTGTCCCTGCTCTGAAAGGGGAAGACGATTGTTATGTGTTCATCCTCTGTGCCAACACATGGTACACTTCATGGGAACGAGGTCTGTTGTTATAGTGATTTTTTTTTTTTGTTACTCTCAACACAGCACGCGCTGGGTAAAATCACTAATGTGGGAAAAGCCCATCAAGCATCTGAAAACAGTCTAATTCTGTCTCATGTGACACAAAGAGGCACGACAGAAAGGAGAGGTAAGAATCCCAGACTCCCTGAGTGTATAATGTATTTAAACAGAGCCGGAGAAAATGACTGGGTTCTACTTCCTCAAAATGAGACATCCACTGCCGGCAAGCTGCGAGACAGACCTGAAAAACTGTGCTCACTGCTCTCACGCTCTCTCTCTCTCTCTCTCTCTCTCTCTCTCTCTCTCTCTCCCTCTCTCTCCTTTATACTTGCCAGCCATGGCCACAGCATGGTTTTAATGCAACAGCTGAATCGATAGGACTTAATTTAGCTATCATTGCAGGGTAATGTGTCATTTTTAATGGCGCTGGTACTAAATTAAATTCAAAGACACCTCAGCTAATGGTGTTAAAGGGAATGATATTTTGCTGTGATTTGCTACCCTGTGGATTTAATGGGCCTGTATGCAGGGATGTAGATAAAGCTCAGCTAGTTTGTTTCTTACAGGGTGAAAAGCACACCGCAGCACTTTATATGACTTAATAATATTAATACGTTGGCTCATTTATGATGAACCCCACACACTCCTCTTTTAATACCTGGAAGTCACTTCTCATTCATAACCGCCCTCGTCTGCAAAACAAGACAACAAACACCACAACAAAAGCGTTAACTTTCCACGCTCGGCAAGGCGACAAAAGCAACAGCCTTTCCTCCTTATGAATTATTTAGTGCATCTCTCTGAGCATCAACAGACACCCGCGCCGCGCAACACAAACACACACAACCATTTTGTCACAGCCCTCGTGGGTCTGATGAAGTTCAAACAAGTCGGAGGGGGAAAGAAATCGTGTCACCCAAACAGTCTTTTTCAACCTACAGAAGAATCCCTCGGAAGAAGAATTAGGAAGAAGGAGCAGAAAAAAAACAAAGGGCCTCTAGCCCGTGTGCTAACTCCCCCAAAGCTGGGCATAATTAGGAGTCAAACATGGTTCACTCCATGCTCTCCACTAATTGTGTTAAAGAGCAGTGTTACCAGGAGGAGAATGCCGACGAAAAAAACAACACATACATGAGCAGGCTGAGGATACACACACACACACACACATACACACACAATAGGACTAGATGGAGAGTAAGATACAAAAGAAGCATGGTCTCCAGGGACAGCCGCTTCTATTTGCTGGGGTTAGCGACTGGCAGCTGATAATACAAGTTGTAATTAATATAAAAGCAGGAGACAATATGGGGAGGAAGGCTTGTAGTGGAGCAGGGCCACAGGAGAGCAGGAGAATGCAATGCTTTCTCCCGTCCCCTGTTTCTCATTTACAAACACCTGCCTGGCACAATTTCACTCCCCGCCCTTGCACTCTGCCTACATCCCTAGGAATTTCTAAATAAAATTGATTTAGCGGCATCATTGAATTTCCCTCAAATTCCCCTGGAAGCCGGAGGAAGAAAAAAAAAAAAGAAGGGAAGAAATCTGTCGGTGTAGAAGCAGTGTAAGGAAGGCTGCATGGGGACGACTGGCCTTGCGCATGTGTGTATCTCTATGTGTGTGTGTGTGTGTGTGTGTGTGTGTATGTGTGTCGTACAGAATTGCTGACACACCAGAAAACACACAGGACCGTAAATCATAAAGCTGACATTTCAAGACACATCTTGCCACATGGTATAAACAGAAAAAAGAAAAAAAAGAAAAACTTCTAACACATTTTCTGTTGGCTTGAGCTTGTAATTATATACAGCCGCCTAAGAAACGTGTAGGTGCACCTCTATTGAACCTGCGACTATTCACAACACCCTCAATTATACCGAATATAAAGAGTGTTTAATTCAGCAGCCGATCATTCAAAGGAGCATGTGTTAACAGACACGAGGGATTGACTGGTCGTGTTCATCCTTTAAAACTTTCTCTGAGGCAAAAACAAGCTTTTTGTTGCAGTAAATGTCAGATAGAATGATGAAGGTTCAATAAAGAATGCTATCACTATAGTGAACCATGTGTTTGGATAATTTAACTCGGCTCTTTCCTCGTCAAAAACAACAACTAAAGTATGCGCTTTCATACATTCATATAGTGACATCTATGTTTTATATAACTGTACAGTTTGACGCAATCAACATCCTCTTTTCATGGTGCCTATGATGTTTGTTTGACTGTTTAACACGGTCACAGAGGTGTTACTTTAATTATATGTTTTAGCATTGAAGTCATGGTTAAGGAAGGTGTGAAGGTGTGTCATAATGAGAGGTGTTCCTAAAACTGGCAATACAAAAAAACTCCTCGAAGGATAATGTGGTGATGTAACTCGACATTTAAGATTGAGATTAAGAATTAAATTATTAAACTGACACTTTAGTCAGTTGGGGTTCTATTCAATTGCAACGCTTGTAAATATTTACTTTTGCAACTGAACTGTCATTAACATGAAAGTTGTATTTTAACTCAGGTCATCATACATGCATTAAATGTCCCTACAGCCCAGAAACTGTTTGCTTTTTTATTGCAGTCATTTGGAGCAAGCATGCAGTTAAAGGAAGGGAGTGTGAGAGATGCAACAAGTGAGCCGATAGCCTCTCTGCAGCACTGATTAGATATGCCTGCCAACAGTGCCCAGTCTCTGCACACTAATCAAATAGGAAATGTTAGGCCAGACATCCCACCATCACAAAACAATTGTGTGGAACAGACAGAGCGGCCCAAGTCAGCAGTGCACTGTTTTTTGTTTTTTTTTATAATGGGAAAGAGGAGAGATCCAAACGTGGTCGCTCCCCGAGGAGAACAAAGATAGTTGAATTAGAACACCTCCAAAACGGAGAAATTCCACGCTTCAGCAGGCCGGCTCGGCCCGAGGGCTCAGCGTCCACAGGCAGAGTGCTGAGTTTGTGTGTGTGTGTGTGTGTGTGTGTGTGTGTGTGTGTGTGTGTATGCTGCACCATGCAAAGTGGCGTGCAGAGACATTACTGAGCACCCGTCTCTGCAGATACACACAGTAAATCACAGCATGGGCACAACAAGAACTATTGCATTGCTTTGCTGAACCTGTGACATCACTGCGTCTGACCAATGGTTTACAGCAACCAGAGAATCAAATGTAAACAGAGCAAGTTTTTTTTCCCCATCCTTTTTATTTACTTTCCAGCAGCCATGCAGAGGTAAGATAAGCTACACTATGGGAGCTCCTATCGTTCCCCCGAGGAAGCCTCTCCAAAACAAACGTGCAAACCTGCACACTTTCTGTTAAACAAATCTGAAACTATGCAGAAAGGCAAAGACACTTTTCAAAAGCGTAATGCATATGCATGGAGGGAATGAAAAGCCTTCTGCTAATATGTAAGCTCGACTGAAGAATAGCAGGAGAAGACACAAAGGCTAATTCATTAGTACAGATAATATTCAGACACTGTTAATTCTATTTGCCTCTCTAATTGGATGTAGAACAGAAGAGACAGATATTTTATTCATTAATTAAAAGACAAGAGAGAAAAGCATTGACAAGCACACACACTGTAGCAGCCGTTTACAAATCTACACCGCTCTCTGTTTCTTTTCTTTTTTTAACTCCTCCATCACCCTCCATGTGTAATACAACATCTTTTTTTTCTTTTCTTTAATTGGGAGGGGGGTAATCTGAGGAGGGGTGGTGAGTTGGGAAGACATGGGTGGGCTACATGGTTGAGATAGTCACCGCAAGCGAAAAAAAAAAAAAAAAGGGAAATCAACAGTGTCAGCAAGGACTCATCCTGCTCTCTCTATAACGTAATCCAATCATCGCTGAGACAATGCTGCATTCAAGTGTAAATAAAACACTGCTTATTATGCTCCCATGTCAGGTATGAAGAGGAGGGAGACAGAAAGAGGTTGTTGGGCTTTTTTTTTTATTTTTTAAAGGGAAGAAAACACACACACATATGCACACATACATACAAACAAGCTCAATGGGCCGCCTCCTCCAGTGAAGAGCCTCATCATCTCAAGAAAAACCAACTTTCTCCAAATGAGATGTAGCCCTGGGCTATATATTAAAAATGCATATCAAAGCAAAGAAAAATGGACGTGAGAGAGTCTAACTAAATAAATTAGCATATCTAACTATCAAACCGCCTTCCTCTCCTCAATGGGGAAGCGAGGACAGAGATGAATAATAAAAAAAAAAAAGAAAGAAGCAAATGAATAAATAAAATAAATAAATCAAGACAAGTAGGACAAAAATTGCTTTCAATCCAGCGGCACAGTTATGCAGCCAAATGCATTTTTGTGCATTGTTCTCAGCATTCAAAGCACATTTTAAGCATGAAGAGCTGGACTCCTTTCAATTAGACATGGAAATTACTGCTGAGAAGTTAACTATTTACTACCACGCTTTCAGACACCTCTGTGGATGTTCTTTTTTTTTTTTTTTTCCGCAGACATGAGGTGCACAAAAAGCTACAAGTGATAAGGAGTTGTGCTTTTTTTTTTGAAATATTACAATAAGCAGGAGGGTGCGTATTTACATCAAGCAGCCATTATTCAAATCAGCTCCCAGCTCAGCTCTAAAAACAAGCAAGGAAAAAAAAAAAATCAGAGCAGCAGAGAGCTATAATAAAAAGTTCATTGGTGCCACAGCAGTGAAATAAATCCCTCAAAAGTTAAAAACCTAATGAGGTGGTCAGTCCAAATGACTCCAAGATGAATGGCTTGTCATGCAGCCTTCTTTGTTTATTGCTGCTCCTGATTCGCTTTATTGGCACTTCTAATTTACTAATTATCAAAATATTTCTCGCGAGCTTGGACCGGTGACAGAGCTTGGTGTCTGAGCAGTGAAGGCACCACTGGAAACCGGCCTGAGCATCCACCATCTGCCATGAAACTAAACAGGCTAGTTTATCTAATCTCTGCAATATAAACAACAGCATGCCTCATTTCTACACTTGTGTTGGAGGGCCACAATATTGCACCGTTTTCCAGACCAACATCGTCATCCACTCCGTGATTGTGTTTTAATGCAGCCTGTGCAGCCTGCCGCGTCGACCTGTAGACGCGCCGGGCTTTTCAAAGTGTGGGGGGGGGGGGGGGGGGGGAATCCACCGCTATTAGGCCGATAGCCAGAGCCAACAGATGCAGCGCGGTGACTTTGCATAACACTTAAATCTGCTTTAATTCCTAATAGGCTTGGCCTTGTGCTGCACTGATATTAACTAGTCACTTTGTCGCATTAACCCGCTCTGTTTTTCCCTTTTACTCCACCAAAACATTAGCTTCATCACCGACATGCAACACGCAATCATTCACAGATATCAACTGAATAGCACACCGTCAGCTCGATCCATACAGCAGGGGGGGGGGGAGTCAGTGTTTATTACACCGAAAATGCACCGATTTAAAACCAGGGAATCGATCTTCAAATTTAAAGCTCCTGTACTTCAGGTGCATATAATTGAATTCAGCATTATGGAGCCTCCAGCCATAAAAAATGTGTGTGTGTGGGGGGGGGGGGGGAGCAGAGAGGGGAGAGAGCCACTGCAGAGCACCAAACCACACGGCAAATCAATACGAAACAATTAAACACATTAACATCAACAGCAATGGAAGGCCTCCAGACGAACCATCATATGCCTTGTGAACTTGACATTGATGCTAAGCCTTTAGCTCTGAGATCTATTTCAATAGGCTACCACTTTCTCCACCTCTGCAGCACACACACACACAAAAAAAAAATCCACAGCTTTACGCACAGGCCCCATCCAGCTCCCACAGCCCCCAAAATATAAAGCCCCTTTCTTTTTAAATATTAGCCTACAGCTAAAGCTTAGCGCTGATACCCTGCTTTAACATTAAACCTTAGTAACAGATAATTGCCTCACATTCATTCTTTTTTTTCTTTTTTTTTTTACAGCGTGCAACTCTCCATAATGCACGGCAGCAATTTACGCACGTGCACACCCTCCAACACACACACACACACACACACACACACACACACACACACACACACACACACACAAACCTCGGAGCAAGCAGGGACGCATTATGCACACATGACTGGTCCTAATCAAAAGACTAAAACAATAACGCAGTCCATTGTATCACATCTAGCTTATGACCTTAGAACATCGATCGGCTGATTTTCCTTGCAGAACAGAGCACGCGCTATTTACAGATGGCACAGCACAGCAGTGTCACACACACACACACACACACACACACACACACACACACACACACACACACACACACACACACACACACACACCGAGCCGAGGCTAACAGCCCCCAAACTTTGCATTGTGGGAAAAATTAAGCAAATCTGATTGTTTAACAACAGCCGATTACTTGTTGTTTAACGTCCTTAAAATTATAAACGGCCGGGTTATTGTCTACAGTATGAGACATCAGAGATGAATGCAGACACACGTCCAGCACACACACACACACACACACATCAAGAATATAGTAAATATTTGGTTACTTACGTGATCTGCGAGGTTAGTCGACGATCCCGAGAGTTCTTCGTGATCTGATTTTGAGCTGCCATCCCGTTCGTCAATAACTAGATCTATTGGCATTTTTCCTTTCAAACAGCTGATGTACCGGTGGCAAAAATTGTCGCAGAGCTCATGCACCTATAGAAAAAAAAAGAGGGGGAGAAAGAAAGCACATTTTATTTTTCAGGATAAGGGAAACGCTTCAGCCAAGTCCAAGAATAACTGCAATTAGGGGGGGGGGGGGGGGGGGGGCATCATCGGCGGCAAGGAAACAATAGTGAAATTGTTGCAGAGCTTATTATTCTCCTGAGACTGGAGCAACAAGTTGAAGGACAAAAAAAAAAAAAAACAGCATGCCGTTAGCAAAGGGGGAATAATGAGCAGCTGAAACCAAATCTGCAGATCGATAACAATGTGCAACGTGAGCAGACAGGCTCCAACATGTTTTATCAATAAGTCACAGAATTAGTTGGCTCAATAAAAAAAAAAGCATATTTTGAGAAAATGAAACACTTCTACAAAATGCACGCCGCTGTATTTTAGAACATCTGATAATAACTTTAAAGCACTGCCAAAAAAAACAAACAAAAAAAAAAAACAGTTGAGCCACGTTTAATAATATCAGTTACATTCAAATACATGCTGTGTGTGTGTGTGTGTGTGTGTGTGTGTGTGTGTGTGTGTGTGTGTGTGTGTGTGTGTGTGTGTGTGTGTGTGTGTGCAGGTGGCGCCATGCAGTAAGATTTAGAATATTTACCTTTTCTAATTCCAAGAGGTGAAATCGTAATACTTGTATGGCTTGTATCATCTGGAATAAAAGAGCAAAATAAGCACAGTTAACATCATTAAACTGAAAAATATTTCTTTTTAAAACGTGTGTTAAGTTTCAATGTAAGAATCCACCCGTCACAACAGTAGGCTATGGTGTGCACATGAGATGCATGCTGTTTTTTTTTGTTTTTTACAGTAAAAGGAAGCTGCATGAAACTTCTTCACACACACTGGTCAGCTGGGTCAGTGTGATGGGAGGACATGCACAATGACAGCGGCTGGTGTGGTCACACAGCTTCTCCTCAGAGCTGATCTGACATCCAGTGTGGAAGCTTTAATCATATGTTCACTTATTTGTTGTGAGATACTGCGGACACTATCCCCCTCCGAAGAAACACGGCAGAGGGAAACCGCACAGTTAGTGGAGGGCAGAGAGGTCAGAGAGTGTGTGCTTACCAAATTGTCCAACTCTGGATTTGATGAAAATAAAGGTTTTTCTGCTCGGACCTAAAATAACACAGCAAATGTCAAAGTTAGTTTTGGGATGTAATGCTCGGAATGTGTCTATTTCTATCACGGTAAAAACAAGTCTAAAAAAAACAAGGGACACGTTTTGTGGAAATTCTGCAGATTTACACACACTGCTATTTAATCATTCAAAGAAAGTTTCAATGCAAAAGTGAAAAAAAAAAAGAAGAGTGCCTTAATGCGGCAAAAACACAACATTATATACATTTTTTTAATGTTTCTAAATTGACCTGTTTGGCAAAGACTGCAATGTCCTCATTGAAGGAGTCTGAGGAGCAGACATCGCCGCCTGCTACGCCGGGCTCCCTCGGAGTACACGTCGCCAACTCGCACTTCTCAAAAACCAGCGCGAGCAGTGGGAATAAAGGGTGACTGCAAGAGGGGAAACACAGTCTGAGCACAAGCAGCACACCGGCTCAACATGCACACTGCAAGAAATGTCCAAATCAACCTGCACATCTCTGGGTGCCATGGCCCGTAAACCTTTACTATTCTTAAAGGAATCATAAATAAAACACAGTCGGAATGACATGATTTTACTTTTTGCACGCTGCTTGATTTTTTCATATTTCTTATAAAACAAATCTTCTCGGCAAAAATATAAAAACACACAGCAAGTTAAACTAAATTGAGGATTGGAGATTATCGTTTTCCAACAGATCGTTTGAGTTTTAAATTCGCGTAAATACGCATCTGGAATATTTTCTATCGTCGTTTGGGAAAATGTTGGGATTTTCTTAGGACAATAATGGACTTACTGTGACTGACATTTCTTGCAGTGCAAACTAAAAAACTGTTTAAGAAGTCAACATAACTCTGCAAAAACAACAACGACACACACAAGCAGTCTGTGGCATTTAAGGAAAATTACAAGGTCTCCAAAAAAATAAACTTAAATTAAAAACAAAACATTTTGAGGAGTTGAACTACACAGACGTTTAGAAGCACCAGGGCTGAAAAAGATCTCTTTCTTTTTGGAGATAAAGCTTTCAAAGTGAGAATAAAATGAGTCTCACTCGCATTAATCCGCATTTTGAGAGAAAAGATTATTTTGTTAACATTTAAAAGACTGAATGAAACATGTTTTTAACAGAAGTGCTTTTAATACATCTTATTTTCTTATTAGCCTTTACATTTGTAATGTATTTTTTGTTGACGTAAATTGAACTCCTCTAAGTACATGAGAACAACGTGAGTAAAAGAGATGAAGGGGATTTACTCTGCACTACATCCCAGATTATAATGATACACTGGATTATAACACTTTCTGTGAACGTGCGGAACCGAGGAGTATCCGTAAACATTTTCTGAAGTGTTTTTAAGAATCAGTCAAAACATCTGAAAACATTTTCTTACATTTTCAGACAGTCAGCTGATTGGAATATATTTTCCAAAGCCATGCAGTGCGTTTCACGCGCAGTGTTCCTGAACAAACTAAATAGAAACTGCTTTGAGAAGTTTTTGAAAGCAACAGAAAAGCGTTCAAACGCGTCTGGACTCTTTTAAACTGACAGGTAATATGTAGAAGTAATTTAAAAAGAAAACGTGATGAGATTGAAGAATTGTTCTGATGTTGAAAATAGTTTTTTATTATATTTCAAAGCACTTTGGGACTTTCGAGCGTCCATATTATTTTATAGCTTGTGTTTCAGGCTCGAGGCTTCCTCTTACTTACTGCAGGCTTCACGATGCCTCCTACAAACGTCTAAAATTACACATCAACAAAACTCCCCCTGACCAACAATAGAGCCCGAAAATTGCGGTCAATCCAGCACAAAACGCTATTTAAATTTAGCGGTGAGGAAGAAACTCCAACGACACAAACTTAGAGAAAAGCAGAAAAGTTAGAAAAATTAAAATATCTGCACGCGGACTTGGCTCGTGCAGACCTTACCCATAAATTTGATCTTTATCCCTCTTTAAAACGTCGTTGACAGCGGAGCCCATGCTGGTGGGCATAACGTTTGGGTGCGGAGCATGAGCTCCGTAGTGCTGGCCGTGCAGCGGCGGTCCGTGGTTCAGGTGGTGGACCTGGGGAAGCGGCCGGGGAGCGTGCGGGTCCCCGTACATCGACGCCGTGACTCCGTCCATCCCACCGTAATGGGCCAGCTCATCGTACTGGGAATAAAAAATAAGAGAAAAGTGAGCGGACTGTCCGGTTACTCTTTAAACAAATGTGAAAAGCACAGAAAGCATGCCGTCTCTTGCTTGAATATACGCAAAGTAGAAACTAATGAGCTGCTGCTGTGAAAATCCGCTGCAGCCACGGCACAAAAAAGTGCCATATATTCAATATGAGAAAGGGTTTCTCATTACCAAAAACATTATAAGTAATGTTGGTCCTCAATTGTGAGTTTGGTGGGTGAAAAGAGCGAATTAGTTTGGTGTCTCCTGTGAAACTGCTCCACGAGTGTCGTGCAGTGTGAGTGTAAAAAGCAGAGGCTGTCACTCTGCTTGAGGAGCGAGGCGCTGCAAAAATGTCAAATACAGCCGCTTTGATACGAATACTTTGTAAATTTGCCACCAGCCGACAAGAGGTTATCGATACGAGGGCCTCCCTACAGTGGATTTCAAACAGGTAAAGTGGAGGAGATTTAAAACCTACCCTTTGCGCCATCAGGCTGCGCTCCAATAAACTCCTGAATCTGTCGTATATTTAATATCCCAGTCCCGGTTAGAAAGTGATTTAGTGGCAAGATTCCGTTTTCAACCAACTTTGCGACTTCTCCTATTCGCCAGTGTGGTTCAGTTGAAATCGTAGCATGGGGGACTTTTGCAATTTTTCTTGTTTTCCCCCTTTTCCTCGCAAAAAAATCAAAAAATGCGCCAAAGTGAAGGTTACAATCGGCCCATCAACAACCTGCATGTAACTAAACTGTCGTGTCTCATGGCTTTTTGCCACTCCAGCTGTCAATCAAAGCCAGAGGTTGTCAAGGTAATGAATGAATGACGGTTGGTGATGATGTTCAAGAGAAGGACGAATCTTTTTAGTCCGTTTTCATCCCGCAAGTCCGCGTCTCCTTTAATGCCTCCAGATCGCTATCTTGTTTTATTATCACTGTAAAAGAAGGAAAAAAAAGCAGAAGAAATTAAGAGATTGCGATTCGGATCTCTCCTTTCTTTCCCCGTAGGTATTTCGTCTATCTGGCGAAACTGAGATGAGTGAGTGTCAGCGAGTGTTGGCAGGTTGGCTGCTAGCTTGCTTATAGAAACAGAGTCAGTTCGCAGCGCTGAGCGGTGGGCGAATGAAATGACGGATCCCGGAAGTAGTGGTGGCCATAGCCAGTCCTACAGCAGCTCCAGAAAAGAGAGAGGAGAGACCAAATCTTGTGATATGCAGAGTATATGCGAGGCGCAGGGACGGCTTCAACTCCACACTGGGGGTAAAAGGCAAAGCAACACAGCTCCAACTCCCACCCTATTCTTTTTTTTTTTGTTGTTGTGGCGAGAAGAGTCCTAAAGAAAAAGCAGAAAGAACTGAATGAAGGAGGTTTAGCAAGCGCGGACACTTCGGCTGCAACTCTACTGAGTTCAATGAAACATACCACTGAGTAAATTAAACAACAAGAATCATTATTTAGTGTAAAAATGTTCATTTTTGTGCACATTTACGCACGAAGCACTCCTACTTTTACGCACAAAAAACAACTTATATAACTTGGAACATGAATTCATAGGACTCACAAATTATAATAAAGCATTCTTTAGCTGAAATGATCAAGACATCTTGTGAGTGCTGAGTTGAATATATGAGCATATACATGTGCACCAGGCTTACTTATTGTCTGTTGTGATTATAAGCCAGTGTGCATCATATCACAGTATTACCACATAATCTTTGTTAATTAATGCGCAGCTCTTTTCAAGCAAATTAAACAACGCGCAGCACCCCTCCAAACCCAAAATGAACTTTTCCAAAGAAGGAAAAAAGCTTTTTGTGGAGAATTTTTGTATGTTTTTTTTGTTCGTCCAATCCCCTGTCTTGATAGAAATCCGTGCCTTACCTCAGAGTAGTCAATTATCAAAGCTCCCCAAGATCATCAATCATGTGAGGAGATTGAAGTTTAGAGGAGGAGCAACAACGCTCCGGCCATCGATTGCACTGAAGCCCCCTTTTGGAGCCTGCATGGGCACTTACACGCACAAAACAGAAGCAGGCCATCTATATCCCCTTTAATATTAAGCTCCATCAATGCTAATAATGGCATCATGGCTGTATTGATAGGTTCTCACATAAAGGCTCCATTTATGGTTATTTTCTGATGGTCGAAATTAATTATTCACAGGTTAGGATGAAGGTAGACACACGCTCAGAGAGAGAGGGGCTGTGGCTACTGTTGGAGGGTCAATAAACTCTCCCAACAAACAAAATGCCAAACAGAGTGGATAGGGGGGGTCGATTAGAGAAATTTCAGGAGGTTTTTTTACGGTAAAGATTTAATAAATGAAACCGTGACAACAGTTATGTTTGTTGGCATAAAGGGGGGGTGGGAAGTGTGGGACTGCAGGGTTTGACAAACGGCTGTGTGGACATTTCAACGTGCAATACCCCGGGAAGGAGCTGCAGAGCTGTGCGCAGAGAGCCCAGGCACCCACCGTCTCCAAGTCTCTCTTTTACACTCTGTAAACACTGCAGACTCTGCTATTGAAGACTCATATTTTCACAAGCTAAATACTATCGTTCACATTGATTTGTGCGCTTGACTTTTTTTTTTTCCACCCCTCCTCCATATGGACAAGCACGGTAAGTAACCTTACGCTGTATATATTTATTTAGACCGCTTTGTTGAGGACGCGCGTGCCTTCACGGCGCAGGGAAGGCAAAGTTTTGCAGGCTGGACTATTAAAAAAAAAACGCTGAATTCATTGTTCTTATTCATGTTTGATCTTATCCGCGAAAGCGCACGCTGCAGCTTAAACATCCAAACGCAGGAGCGATTACTTTTTAAATATTCCTCTAGATGTTGAGATGCTGCCGCGTTTTGTGCACATTTATAGTGAAAATATGTGATTTGCCCCCGAGGAGAGTGATGTAAACACCCGAAGAGCGTGTGAAAATAGCGGAGGCTAATTACGCGTGTCCAATGCACGGCTCCACAGAAAGACACCCTTCCCTATAAAACTTCCACTAACGACGTGAAATTTTAAACTCCTTCTTTTTTTTTTTTTTGTGAACCAGCAATTAACGAGGAGCCATAAACACGAGACATCATCATTAACGATATTTAGGTGAATTCCTCTTCGTGACAGCATGGCACAAGTCGGTGTTTAATTTTCTTAATTTTATTGTAATCACCCAATAGTTGATGAAAATTTATTTTCCTCGCCAACGAGACCTGTGCCAACTGTAACTCCCCTGCGTTTACAAGCAAGATCCCACGGAGGACACCCACCACACACAATTACACGTTTAAATATCAATTTCTTGCAAGTGGCGTTCACGTCTCGAACATTTTCAGGTGAGGACACACAACTCTTTTATGAAAAAATAAAATTAAAAAAAAATCAGTGGATGGCATTAACAGGCGGTAAAATTTCATCTGGTGGTGTCAAATGGAGGTCAGTGTAGGGTTAAAGCTCTCGGTGTCCGTGTGGGACATGGCCAGCTGCGTTTGGGTTCATTAGGGGAGGGAGAGGATCCATTTCAAGGAAAACACTACAGGGACAATCAGCAGGCTAAAGATCCGCCGCATGTCACATCCTAAAGGTGCACCAGAACTTCCACTCACTCCTCTTGTTTGCTCTTAGCAGGACTTAGAATCTCTCTCTCTCTCTCTCTCTCTCTCTCCCCCTTTCTCCCTCTTTTCACCCTGCAGGGCTTGTACACACACAAGCCTGTTGCTAAATATGGTGAGAAAAAAAAAAAACCGCATTGTTGGTTTTAATTCCCTCAAAAAGATCACTGATATAAAACGAGCTTCAAATCCTCTTAGTGACCTTAAACACTCCTGGAGAAACAATTGGCGCTCAACCACAGGAACAAATAAAATCGCCCTAATCTTGTTTGTAACTTTGTTCTTCTTTGGCCCTCTTCAGTGGGATTGAGATTATGTAAATGAGTCGAGCTAATGTATAGAGGCGCAGAGATAAGACTGGATCATAGACTGACTGCTGGAGAGGCTCAGAGAGTAAAAACCTCACAGTGTGTCTGTTTAGATTTATTAAAAAAAATTAGGACAGCAGCTGGCGCGTCTTTTAAATTTAAAGTTTTTTTTCTGCTAAATTAAAAGCAGCACAGTTTTGATTTTGTCCCAACTAGGCTACAAGAGCAAGGGTGAACATTTTTTTTTTTTTTTAAATCATCTCCACAAACTGCAGTATGTTTACATCAGCTGTGGACCTATGTTATGATCATTTTATAGTATGTGTTGTAGATATTTGGCTGCTTCGGTGTTTTCCTCGTGCAGAAAGCATTACTTCAGTCATCTCAATGTGAACTCTTTCTGACCTCGGAGTGAAATGTGACTATAGGGTTTCAGAAAGTGGAGTGAGCAACTCAAATACTTGTAAAAGTTTCGCGACTAACTGTAAATTCTTCAGCTCCAAAGCCTCATTTTCCCCTCCACCGATTCTCAGAGTCTGGTGTCAGAGAGGGTGGAGAGGGAGGAGGGGGGAGAGAGACAGAAAGAGAGAAAGAGGAGGCCAGCAACTGAATGTAACTGTGGCTTTTCCTCTTCATAGACTCGTTAGGGAATAAGCGGCCATGTAGCGACACCTGGCGGTCACAGTGGACGCCGAGCTGCCGACAGCTTTGCAACAAATGAGAGAAGGCCCAGAAAATAAGACAAAAAATGATTCAGTCAATTTACACAAAATCGATCCACGAGTATAATTAAAATACTGTTTTTTTTTTTTATTCAAACGGAAGTGGTTGCAATCAAAATAATATTTTTTGGCCACATACGAAGTTAAGTTTTTAAAGAAATAGCCTTCAAAAACTGTAGATTTTGTTTATATTACTTTTTCTCAAATAATTATTCGAACTTTTGTTTCTATTTTATTTCCGGAAGTGCTTTAACTATAAATTCAGATGAACTGTTTCAACATTTTACAGTTGATGTTTATTACAAGACTTTGACTGTGTCGTGAAAAGAGGACGAAATGTGACTTTTTATTTGTGTATACTTTCTCTTTAAATGCATGAAACACATTTCTATTCATTTATTCGAATTTAACATTTTTAATAAAAAAATGTTAATCGGTATTTATTTGACCCAGTCTGATTAAAGTATTTAATATGGAGCTTTCTATACATCCTCAAAGCACACATATTTGTATTATTGTTGCAATATTTATTTTTAGCCCATCTGAACAAGTTGTATTTGGCTATTCGCCCTTAATGCCCTTTCAAAATAAAATTAGAACAAATAAAACCATTAAGAGTAAAATGATCCTTTACTCAAGAACTAAAAAATGTAGGAAGAAAAATTAAACGTTGATTTAAATTGTTTGTAAATAAGCGCGAGAAGGTGTTCATAAAATATTTAATAGGCATATTTATGTTGTAAGAAAATCTTTAAAAAAATCTTTTTATTTTGGTTTAATTATTTCAGCTTTCGAACTATTTTCCAAAAGAATTTCACAGCTCAATCGACCTTTCCATAGCGTGGAATAAAAGAAATAGTTCCTCCGCTGTGTGCAGCCTGCAGCTCCGCTCGGCTGTGACACACTTGGAGCAGGTCACCGCCGAGATTAGAGCCCGTCGTTAACGCCTGTGCGGAAACACCAAATGCTGATTTAATGAGCTTGCTTTGGGTGTTTGTCCCAGAATACCTGGTGTGCATGTGTTAGGAACGCCACACACTGTAATCCCCGTGTTTCCCCCCTTTAACACGTGGCTTTAGGGACAGACAGCCTATACCCCTGCATATATAGGCTCTTATGGAAGATTTGAGTGTGATTTCCTTTTTTATTTCGCTTAGATTGAACGGGTCGGAGCCTATAAGGCCCGTATCCAGCCACATTACCACGTGTAATTGAGAGAAGTTTAAGTGCAGGCCGGGAAAGCGAGGAGTTAATAGCGGTGACCCTCTTGCTGTGCCTCTGTCGCTCATCATTTATCAGGCTTAAGGGGCTTAAACAGGCAGCGCAGACCCACCTTTTATTACATATCAAACCCTCTCTCTCTTATCTACATTATAGGAAATACATGCATCGTTGCCTGTTATGCGGATTTGGAAATAGAAACATGTCCAATAAAGTCGCCCTCCTCCGCTGATCACAGGAAATATGGCTTTAGGCGCTGTGCAGACAACCCCAGCGATTTAAGCCTTTATTAAATTGTCTTAATTCCTCCTCCTCTCCACTTCGAAATGAATCGAAAATTCCGCTCTTGTGTTGTCTGTCCGGTGCGGAAGCTGCGGGGGAACGTGGAGTGCGGGTGTTTTTTTTTTTGTTTTTTTTTCCACGGTTCCAACATGATTAGAAAGTGAATAAAATTTGCAACAAGAGTTAAAAAGCATGTCAGCCTCCGAGTGCGTGAGAACATGGAACAACGTGTCCACGTCTGGAATAATGCATGCAGCGTTGAAAGTGGGAACATTTAAGTAAGGCTGTGAGGAAGATTTTTTCCCCCTTATATCCAGTCCTAACTTACTCACCAAGGAAAGCTGCCTTATTCCCTCCTTGCAATTAATTAAAGGTGAGAAAGCAGACAAAACTTAAAGGCGTGAAAAGTTGGGATATATTTAGCCTTGTGTGACGTTCTTCTTTCTGCTTTATTTATAGCCCTTAATGAATTAAATGTCTTTTATAAGAAGGCAATTAAAACAGCTGCTGAGTCTTAACCTAAAAGTGTATTTTTGTGCTTAAGTAGAAGGTTTGAGAGGTTATTTCTTTTTAGCTGTCCTAATTCATTTTTATTTGATATCTGGGTGTAAGAAAAGGTTGTTTTTCTGGCTGGCACAGTGTTTGAGTTAAACTTCAGGGCCAAGCCTCAGTTGTCTGCTGCTTTTTTTCTCCAAGGAGAGCTCAGTCAGTCAGCCTGAACGCAGCTGCATTCACAGGGAGTGACCGCTTTTGATATTCTGGTCACACAACAGAGTAAACACTGCTCTCCTGTTCAATAAACATCATTGACAAGGTGCCATAGCCACATATTCCAAATACTAACCCCCCTTTGAGTTTACATTTTTTAATGAAAGGATATTTGTTTATATTCTAATGCAGTCTTTATCATTTTTATTACTGGCAAAAAAAAAGTATATGTTGTTCTGTGACGACGTGCTGTACTGAAGCTTAAATATAACGTCAATAAAGAATAATTAACTGTCCTTTGGTCGTCTCTTCTTCTTTGTCTCTGAAAGGTGTGTTTTTTTTTAGCTACACACAAGCTCAGAAGTGAAAGATTTAACTGAATTACTACACACACACTCTCTCTCTTGCTCTCTCTTTCTCTACACACACACACACCACAGACTGCAAGCTAATCAAATGACTGAACCCCAGAGACAAAACTATTCATTAGACTTATAATAAACTTGCACTTAGTTCATCTTCCCTCAGTGCCTGACCTCTTGCTTCCTCCCGTCACAGCATGAGGCAGTCCAGGCAGAAAAAAAATGCTTCTCAACCTTTTTTTTTTCTTGAGACAAAAAAGGTGTCTCACTCACGACTCCCTTAGTTTGGAATGGTTACAAAAAAGCACAATGCAGGCAAACAAATGTGGATAGTTTGTTTGCTTTCTCTCCCCCCCCCCCCCTCCTCCTGTTTACATTCTCCCCTCTTCTCCATCTCCTTTCTCTCTTCTCCTTCTTTCCCTCTCCGCCCTCAACTCTTGGTTCTGCAGGAGTTCACATGATCAAGCAAGGTACCCAGGTAATTATCCGGCATTGTCAAATAAAGCGGCCGCTGATTCAAATGAGCAGTGAAATATCAAAGAGCGGCGATGCCTTTGCAGCCACTACTTATCCACACAGGAGACAAGAGAGGAGATCTGAGAGCTCGGGGACCTGCAGCGAGGCAACAACAACACTCAGCCGTACCTTCTCTGGATAGATAAATATCACCAGCGGAAGCAAAAACATGCCCAAGTTCACTAAGAACACAGATTGTATTTGTATAACATCTCCTACTTGGCCATTATTAGCTTGTTTGTCCCCTTTAAAGTGGTCTGCAGTGCAGCTTTAACAAGGCAGGGTTTTTTTTTTTTTTTTTTGCTACACTCCCAGATCTTCCCCTGTGTGTGTCCTGCTGTGTGTCTCTCTCAAAGGTCAGGAATTCATGAATCCCGAGCTGTCACAAGCAGAGCTGTCGTGCAATCTTATTCCATATATTTCTTTTTTGGATCAGATACAAAGGGAGGAGTCAAGAAGAAGCTGAGATTAGAAGTGAATAGCGCATTAATGTCTGGCACTGCAAAAGTCCAAAGTCCTCAACCTAATTGGCCCAGATAACCGAGGCAATCATTTTAATTTGTTATATTTTCCTCTCTGCAGAAAGTTGCTCTGACTTGAAGAAAACTTTTTTTGAAATCAGCATGCACTACTTTTTCTTTGTATGTCTTTTATTTTTTTTCTTACAGCATAAACTGATCAACTTAATCATTTCTTTTTTCTGCTGTGTAATGACGCCTTGATCCTGCCAACGAGACCTTTGACACCTTCGACACAAGCAAGTGGAAGGTGATCTGGATGAACAATGTCATCGCTCTGGAAACAAAACAGCCCGACGAGAGAGAAAGCTCATTTCTGCTCCGGAGCAGACAAGCTGCGTCCTGGGATTTCGGGCGGGGAGCACACAGAAGAGTACCTGTAATTTGACTTGCCACGTCTAAATGGAAGTTGAATGGGTAACATTGTGCAACAACAAATAAAATGCTCACAATGCTTTCCTGAGTGTTTTTTTTTTGTCGTGGTTGGAGGCGAAATAGGGTCGGTGACGATGTTTGAGTGTTTAATGCAATAAACACACAGGCTTCCCTCCCTCTGGCGTATGGAAGGCTCCCAGGGACACTTTTGCATGTAAATATTCATAGGGAGATGGGGATGGGCTATTAATTATTAAGCACAGTACAGAAGTGTAATACTTCAGCATTTAACGCATGAATCTTATTTTCTGTTTTATTTGCTGCACCTGAGGAGGAACATTTTGCGAGGTGAAGGGAGACATTTTTCACAAAATCTCTCTCGTTCTGAGGCCGGATGAAACTAAGGATGTGCTTAATAATGACGACTTTGAATAAATAGCAGGTAAAAGTTCAGACGTGGGCTATACATAATTCAAATCGGAGCTGAAAGGCATGTTCAAGTATATTTCTCTCTGCTAACCTTCTATCAAAAGTAGTGGCATGCTGTTAAAAAAAATCTTCTTTCTTTTCACATTTTTGTACTGGGAAGCAGAAGTTTGAGGGCTTTTTCGGAAAGTTTCCAGGTGAACTTCACGATTCCTGCAGCTCTTTACCTCTGCGCAGCATCATGACAGACTGACACAGCAGTGATGGAGCTCGAGTGAAGCCACCAGTGAAATGTTTTTAGAGGTCCATACCTGAGGTTTCACTCCTACAGTGTAGAGACTGGAGACAGAAGTTAGATAAAGGGCCTAACGGTGTATACCTGTGGTATAAAAACGACACAGTCAGTGTTTGGTTTTGGTTTAAAGACGGCCAAACATACATCTGTTATGTATTCAGTTTCTCCTGTTTCCTGTGTTTCCTTTTCGTATGACACTTCCAAAATTTGCAGATTCGAAACAGAACAGACTTTTCAATTACATGCAGCAGAAAAAATAAAATGACCTAGATACTTTCAGGTCTTTGAAGGGTTCACATCGTATTGTGCCTCTGACAGAAATGAACCAGCGATCCACATCATCTGCCCTGACACGAGTCAAAATCAAAAAAGGAACACTGCAGTTCAATTTCGCTTCATTCGTGCCCCGGAAAAAAAAAAAACCTCCAGTAACATCTGAGTGGAATTGAATTAACAATTTCCCTAGCTGATTTGGTCTTTTAAAGCCCTCATTACACAGAAGCATTGTATATATTACAAAACCCCTTAGAGGAATATGGAACGAGGAGTCTATGTTCATCCCATCATCACCAAGTTGTAATATTCTAATCAATTAGCATGGATGAGCTAATTGTCCAATCTCTCACTTGCTAATTAACCCAGGAAATATAAATGGGACAAACTAATGCACCATTTCTTTTATTTTTTTTTAAAGGGGATGCACAAATTGAGCTCACGCTTTAGTTAACGTGGTGGCGTTCTTCAGAGAGTCGTCAATATGTATGAGCTACATCAAAGCCCAGAGACAGAAATGAGGCCTGCACAAAAGCAGAACACATTTCAAGATCCACACAGTATGCAAATGTGTTGGTTTTTGTCGAACTCCAGTGTTTGCATAAGTTGCGTTGACACAGTGTACTGGAGCTTTTCTGTGCCACTTGTGTACAGACGACAAAACACGCCGTCCTCCGGGATGTTTTATTTTAAAAGGCACTCTCGGAGCGCTGCATAAACACACTGAATCTCAATGCATTTTTGTTAGCACGCTTCTTGTTTTTCCCCCAAAAATCGCTGCAGCCTAAATGTGTCTGGAATTACATAATTTGAGGTAGAGCGGGTGCGGGTTACAATGCGAGTCGTGTGGCCCGTCATACTTCCGTGTGATGTGGGTGTCACAGTGCAGACAAAAAGGGCGTCAACACTTGACCAATCCTGACGCTTGTTTTTCGCCGATGTCTAAGGGCAACGCAAAAAATAATTACGATGACTCCAGACAACAATCGAATACCGAATGAGACGCTTGAGGGGAAAAAAAAATCACAAAGACGCTTGCTTGTGTGACTGTGTACTTTTGTTCCCAAAGAGTGGCTCTTAACTGACTTACAGAATGATTCACCAAAACAGGAAACCAGGAAATTAGAACGCTGCAGTAAAAGCAGGTACAGTGATTGAATGTACTTGAACATAAATGCAAAAATCAAAATAGATCCAGAAATATAAAGATACTGCTCATGCAAAGACATTAAGATGTGTTTGAAAATGTATCATACTCAGTTAAGAATGCTGTGGTTTAAAGCCTTAGACGTAGAAAAGGATGAGGCCCAGAATGGCGGCCCAACTTTTTTTTGTTTTGGCTCTTCGCTCCTTTGTTCTGTTGTTGTCAAATTTGAAATTTAATACTATTTTTCACCTGACTCCAATGCGCGGAAAAGATATCCTGCGTTCTCCTTTAATATTCACTAGTTGTTAATTATTAAAGGTATGTATTTGAATTATAAATATACTAGTTATACAGAAGTAGGCAAAGCAGGCATATAGCCCGAGGCTAAATTCCTCCATTACCCATTATTTTCCAGTCTGCCGTCTCCATATGCCTGCCTCCTATTCCTATGTCATCTCAAAAAACACTGAGGCATTCCTTTGTACTTACCTACCCCCCTCCCCACTTTGGCCACCCTAAAAAAAAAAAAAACAGAAAAAAAAAAGGAAAAATCTCCTCCTCCATACATATGTGTGCTGCTGCCTTGAAGTAGGATGTCACACTTGTCTTAAATATAATGAATCACTATCTTCAAGGCATCCCTGGATCCCAAACACTCCCCGCAGAAACCTGCCTCGTCCTCCCCCGTTTCCCGAGCCTTCCTACATGTCACAAATCATCCGTTGTGGAGGGCTCTCCGCTAAATCATTAACATTGTCAGAAATGACTGGGCCAAGAACGGGATGAGCCCAGAGATGCAGCAGAGACGTGCGCAACGTATGATGGGAATATGGAATGGTAAACAAAGAGACGCAGCCTTCTACCCGATCTCTTCCCTTTTCCTCGCCGTTCCCCTTTCTTTTATTTGGGTGTTTTTTTTTTTTTTTCCAACTTCTCTCCTCTTCCATGGGATTTCTGAACAACAAGAAAGACGTACAGTGTGAGGAAAAAGTAAAGAAACTGTCAAAGAAGTTTAACAACTCTCGTGAAATTTGTAGCCTCTATTCTCCAAACTGCTGCAGAGCTTTTCCTTGAAGCTCTTGCTTTAAAGTAACACACTCTATAAAAAATAAAAAAAAACCAACTGTGTAAGATTATATCTCTGGGCCGTTTTAAAACAAGTATCTTTGAGTCCACTGTTGAGAGGATAATCAAAAATATGACTGCTGTCCCCTCATTCTGGTGGTGTTAACCTGAAGTAGCTTTGTTGTTGCAGAATGATAATTCTCCTGTCATACAGCATTATAGTTTGTTCCATACATGCGTCGGGCCTTAAAAAACGCAAGCTTCCACATGTGAAGCTTCTTATCAGGCGATTTCCATTTAATGCTATAGCCCCACTTACGCATACACTCCTACCTATGCTATCATCCATCAAAAGGATTACTAATTTTCCTTCAATTTCCGTTGCTCTCCCAAGAATCTAAAGGATGATTGATACTAGACGGAGGAAAAGCACAGTGGTACTGTTTTTAACCTTGCTAGAGTCATTAATCCGCTTTATACCCATGAAGGTAGTAAAGGAGACAATGAATTAGTCATTAAAGCACGGGTCAGTTTATTAGAATTCCTGATTGAACTGTAAAACGACTTCTCCCGGGCTGCCGCCGAGCGGATGGAGGAAATCTGCAAAACCAGGGAGAAGGAAGGAAAGAAAGAAAAAAAAGGAGCTGAGGGAAGCAGACAGAAGAATTCCTGCAGGAGTGCATTTTCTCTTCAGGGAAATGACAGAGGGGTGTAACAGTAGCCATCGTTCACCTGACAAAATAAGGCCTAATTAGCACACGCTGCGTAACTGAACATACAGAAGAATCGCGTTGCCGAAGATGATCAAAGCGTCGGGAATGATGCTGGCGTGTCAGATGACGAGAGGGGATTCACGTGCGCAGACATGTAAAGCCACAAAAACAGAAGTGATCACTTATTTGGTTGAACTTGCTCCACGTTTCTATGGCAACATGTAATGTTTCCTGTGTGAGTGCTGGCTTATGTTTGTCACCATTTATTAAGCCATGTGGTCGTTGGCTCCACTCCACAGGAAAAGTTCACGATGGCCTCGGATGTTTGGTGCTCCCGAAAACGGAGGAATGATCTAATGACCGCTGGTGGTTTGAGAGGGTTTGTGGTGCTGTGAAGGGGAGGGCTGGAGGGGGTCACAAAGGGACCAGACTGGGAGGATGTAATGGATAGGATCAAAACCAAAACACGCCGCAGACTTGGCACTGTTGAACAATGACTTCAACCTGTGGTGGACTGGAGTAAAAAAAAGTTCTGCAACTGCAGGGATGTAACTGCTCTGATGTCACGCCAGAGCTGTTTTAAACATTATTTTAATAATCAACAAACTCGCATCTATAATCACAGGAGCACCTTTCACGTTTAAGTGTTACAGTCAATAGTTCCAGCTTGTAAACACCATCTCCCAGCAGCCTTCACAAACATGTACTCCTGTTCTAAGAAAGCAGAGTGACAGCTGAGATATGCCATTATTAGCCAGCATCCTCCCTCATGTAAACATCTTACTCCATTAACTGCCGATTTTGCAGCCTGTGCAAACTCAGTCTTCATGGCAGCAAACAGAATATTGTTTATTTATGTAAACAAGGGTGTTTGCGAATGGGATATGAAGCTCAATATAAACAGACTGAAACCAAATGGGACCCGAAGTAGAGACGGACGGCTGTGGAAAAGTCAGCATGTTAGATGGGTTTTTTTTTTTTTCAGATTCTGTAAAAAAAAGTTTGTATGTGCATGAATTGTGCCCTGTGAGAGTGTTTTGAAAGCAATCACAGCTCGAGGGCTTTTAAGTGCTGATCGCGAGCTGTCACTCAAAGCAGAAAGGCCACTTATCACAGTGGTGGACTTGAGACAAGCTGGCAGGGCGATGAGGTTTAATGTTTTGTCTATGCCAAAAGAATTGAACTGAGTCACTTTAAGGAATGTCTGTAACAGACTCAGCTTTGTGCATGCGCGCACGAGGCCTCGACTTACGCCGCGGTGATTTCTTGTTTACAGTCGTGTCTGCAGACTGTCATTTCAGACTGTCTCGCTCCCTAACTAAATGGAACTTTCATTTCCTGCTTTGTAAATGAGCCTCTCCCTCTGCTTTTGTTTGATATTTATTTATTCAGTTTATGTGACAGGAACGATGCACATTAATCAACATCTCAGCTTTCACATCACTGTAAACGTGTCACACCCTCTCTCTCTCTCTGTCCTCCCTCCTCTCCTCTCCTCTCCTCTCCTCTCCTCTCCCTCCCTCATGGTGCAGTAGCCCCAGCGTAACTCCAATCAGCAAATCAGCACCGTAACTCTAATGAGCAAAATTGCTTATGAGGGGAAACTGTTTCCGATGGTAGGCCCGATGATTAATGTGCACTGACAACATGTCTTTCCTCGAGGAGCTTTGCAGGGCTATGGCAGCTGTGTGACGCCACCTCCTCAAAGATGCCCCCTCTCCCTCTGAGAGGCTGACATCCCACAGGGAGAGGAGAAACTGGAGGAAACTAGTGAGGGGTTTACCACAGCTCAACACTGAATATGTTCATAGGGGTAAAAACAAAATGTATCCTTACCTAATGTTTCTTTTTGTTATGACATACAGGTGTGAACCACAAAAGTGTTTATGGTGTTTTTATGAGATAGAAAATGTAGAGGTTACCTACATGTAACATAAAGTTATGAAAAATTGTAATGTTACACTTCACATTCAAATGTAATCAAAACTACATCCAGAGCAACAATCTGAAGAAACAGAGAAAAGCTAACACCAGGGATTTACGAGTTTAGTCAACCAAAGAGTAAAAATTTTCACAATTACTAGCCAGTTAAACGCATTACTATTATTTTTACATGTTAGCCCTCAATGCTGGCCAACTTTTATGTACAACCTCCATTGCAGCCATCTGCCACTAGCCCGGGCTGTAGCCATAGTTTGGCTGCAGCTTCGGTTATGGGCTTACGCTCCTCGCTCTACTGCCCTGATGTAAACAAGCACAGTGGACAAACCGCATCTCATAGCTTTGTGCAGTTTGTCAGTAGTTATATTTAGCCTGTGTCAGGTTAAACTGGCATATTAACCGGCAATGTGTAACTGCATTTAGTACAGCTGAAAGGAGGAGCTAAGGCTGGTGGTGCTAGCTTAAGTTATCAACACTCGGCAAACCAATCTCCCGTTGTTTCACTGGAGATGTTGTTTAGATTGTTTGACTTTTGAGTTGTAGGAAAATAATTGTAACTACAGAGACAATAAAGGTGACAATAAATGTTGGAGTACTTACATAACATGGATGAATGAGGGACTCTCTTGGTTGGAACAACCAGTACAAAGAACGTTACAATGGCTCCTGGAAATATCCATTTCTTAGGTAAGTGGTCGAGGTGAAAATCAGCTAAAAGCTAATAATACAGTGTCAAAATTTAAAATCATCATCTGCTAACAATGAACTCTGGGTCGGTTTGGACAAAGTCAGAAACTATGGTTTCATGTTTGGCACAGAGTCAACATTAGCTGCATCTGATTGGCTTTTCCTCATGAAAATTTTAGTATTAAGAGTGGCTTATTATTAAAAAACTGATATGGAAATGATCATTATTCAGAAATATAGATTTTTTTTTAATTATTAAGACTGGTGGCCTTTAAGTCCCCATGGAATGAAAAATACATTTTCCCAGTTTTCCCAGCGTTCCTGTGTTAAATGTGAATTTATCTGCCAAATATATTTCAATAAAGCATTTTCTGAGTATTTTTACATTAAAGACAGCTGTATTTTATATCATTTCAAATGTCTCATGTCTCATCCTGCTCTCAGGTGCGTTTACAAATTTTTTGACCAATTAAAAAGCTTTGCCAAAGCTAATGATCCAATCAAATTCATCCTAACGTTATGTCAAGACACAGCAGTTATATACGTTAAAAGTTCAGTTTCATGGGGACTTTAAAATAAATCTCCAAGACCACATCATAATCAAGGCTTATCCTGCATTTCCATCAGGGGACAGTAACATTTAGTAAATTATAAAAAGAGGAATACAGATGGGCCACAACGCCTCTGGAATTAGCTGCTTTCCCACTCTGTGTAAGTGCCCAACTGGAAGTGAATATGTGACATTTTGAGTGGCTTTTGCAAGAAAAAGTCAGAAAGAAATCTAAAAATATGGATGGGAATGTCATGAGATGATAAATGTCATCTGAATTTGTCCAAAGATAGAAACTATTCATTGAAAATCATTTTCCACTGTTAGCAATGTTGATGAATCATTAGGCTTATTTTGTAACAGCAATGTATGTTAATAGCAGCATTGGAGTATTGCATTTTTGGGGGTATTTTACTGTTTTAAGTAAACAAGTTACTGTACTGGATTTCCATTAATTTACATGTTCTAAACTGAAAAATACAAACAGCTTTCAAACTTAACGATTACTACAAATCAACCATGTAACACGACCACCATTCATGGCAGCATGACATCAGATACAGCACAACTTCAGTTGCTGCAAGAAGTGGTTTCATGTGTCCCCGATGAGAAAGTGTCCCACCACGCTAAAGAGTTAAATCTCGTGGCTGCAGGTCACCTCTGGCCTCAGCTGTTACACCCATTTCATCATGAGTGTACATTTCATAATGCTCCTGGTAATGCTGAGAGATTGATCACTAAAAGTGGGTATTAATGAACGCCTTATTAATGCTACATGAAAGTAGCTGTTTCTCGGGTATGGTATAAACAAGTAAGATGATCGTGGCAACAATAAAGCCCCTTTAAATAATTGAACAGGAAAAGAAACATTTAGCCATATTTCATGTGCAATAAAAGTGTCCTAGATATGCATGAATCTATTCACTTTTAAGCTAGTGTTTCCTAGCGGTGTAGCATGTGATGAGGCTGGTTAAATAAGACGCTATTCATCTCCATACTTCACACCCCAGGAGAATTTCTTATCCACCATAACTGTTCGGTAAATGACATTGCACAGACTCTGAAACACTTCTCCTTGGTTTGTAAGGCTCTAATGTAACATGCACCATTATCAAAGAATTTCTACCTAACGACCCAACTAACCCGAACACTCCTTTCCTCATTCCAAGCAGATGAGATGAGACCCCGCTGAGCCAATGAGCTTCAACAAAACTGACTTGATTGCCAGGGCTTCAGCGTCAATGATCCTAGAATAACAAGGAGCATATTGTACCATCAGCACCGGGCTGCACAGCCAGGCCTGTTTCCAGGTTAACTGGCTCTCAGATGCCTGCGCTCAATGATGGAGGTAATGACATCCTCATGATCCAGCAATACAGGTGAATCGTGTCCATATGGTCAGAGGGAGACTACACAGAGGAAGGAAACTATGCAGCAGACAGAAAGAGACTTCTAGGTTTAGATAATGTGTATTATTATTCAAAATAATATGGGGGGGGGGGGGATTTAAATCCTTTTCCCAGGAAACAAAGTTAAATACAAAACTATTAGGATGGTCTGTGTTTTGTAAAAATGAACAACAATACTTTGGGTTTGTCATTGGCTCCATGGAGGCACACAAGGAGTACCAGCTTGCAGGTGAGTCATTATTACAGCAACACATCCCTGTCAGTATTTGAGTGTATAGCAGTACTTTTTTTTTCGAAGCCGAATAAAGTGGACTGACACTCTTACCAAACGTAGAAAATCTATTTCTAAATAATCTAAGTAAAAACACCTTGTCAGCCAATCTTACATTCATCTGGCATGAATAGAGATGGGGGAAAAAAAATCAAGATTCTTCCCTTCTAAGATTTAAAATCAATTCATAACTTCCAAAAATCGATTATTTCTTTTATTATTATTTTTTTTACAAAATGTTTTACTTTTTTTTAGGCTAATCAGTCACTCCCTGCTAAGTGCTAAGGCTAGCTCTTTAACTCAGTAGAATGACAAATAGTCTCACAGATGATAGGAGTAGATCCTGAAGTATGTACTTATTCATAAATAGACTTTGAATCCATGTATCAATGAATCCAGAATCGTTTTGAATCAAAAATCGATTCTGAATCAAATCGTGAACCCAAGAATCGAAATCGCATCGTGAGAGACTCAAAGATTCCCAGCCCTAGTCATGAAGGTAAAGATTGAAGTGGTTTTTGACTGCTTGTTGGACACAAGTAGAAAGACGGTGTCAACTTGGGCTCTGAGAAAAGTTTTTAAAAGTGTAGTTTTACAAACTGAACGATACATTTATTTAATCCTGAAAATAGCAGATGATAAATCTAATAGTTTATTGCCTGTACATATAAAAAAATTTTTTCCAACAAACACATTTTTGTGAATGAAGCAAGTCTGCAATGCAGATACAGCTCTTTAACAACTGCCAGCACCCAAATCTACAGCCAACATACCTGTGCAGGGTTTAAAGTAGCACTCTTGTATGAGACTGCATGCTTCTCAATGAACTGGGGCCATGAGTGTACATGTACCTGGTTTGACACTGATTGTGATACTACAAAAGTAAAGGTAGCAACTATCATTGCTTTACATATCTGCCTGTCTGCTACAACCACTCATAAGCTTCATGCCGCTAAGCACCCTGGGAGTTCAGATAATGTTCTTGGGCTGGCAGAAGACAGGTTGATAGCTGTCAGGGACAGAAGCAGAATAAATGACAGGGTTTCATTGGGGCGCCTCTAAGGAGCATTAGGGACCTCAGGATCCCAATCCCCAAACACGGGATGAAGAATCATTTTGTCACAAAGGCACAGGGTCGCCCATCACTGTCTAATGCATGCCGTGATTAATCGTAGGGATGGATCAACATTATGTCCTATTCGGGGTGATGCTTAATTGCCTCTGCTATCCCGCTCATCCATTGCCCTAATGATTGTGTGTCTGCTTCCTTGGACACATGGTTAGTTTGGTGGACTGTGGCTTAGCAGGACAGGACTCCCTTAGACATCATCCCCAGCTCCAGACACCTTACCCCCCCCACCCCCCTCCCCCTAACTGGGAATATGTGGATAAATGGAGCTGGCTTCATCGCCCATAGCCCTGTGTTTATATTCTCAGCAGAATGTCGGCGAGTGTTAATGTATGTAGATTTCATTTCTGATGAGTGATTATTTGACTGCTCATTTTGCCGGAGATTTATGGCACTCTCTCTATCTCCTGACTGCAGTGCCACTCTTATCTTTAATAAAAGAGATGAGGACATTAATCAGGTTTTGTTGGCGGCCCTTACTAAGACATTAAATGTATTGTATGGGGTAAGTAAACACGCTTCACATCCCTCTCTCTCCCTCTCTCACAGCCGAATGAGAGAGGGAAAGAGAGTTAGGGAGGGTGAGGGACGGAGTTAGGAGGGGAAAAAAAACCCTCATTATATTTATCATAATTTCACATCTGCTGTTTTTGAAGCAATGTACCATGAGCCCATAAAGTGTATTACAACTGTGCATAAATTCTACTGATTTGTGGCTGGAGTAGCTAATTCCTTGAGTACATTTTAGAAAAACAAGCACTGAGCCCTGAAATTGCAATTCCATAAAGGCTTTAAATTACTGAGTACAGAATCAAGAACTTCCCTGATGTGCTGCGCATGGCGACCGTGTTATACGGGCGACGCAGCGCTCCAAGAGATAGAGACAATAAAACCTGAGATGGGCTGAGCCATATACTCAAACAAAATAAAGCAATAGAAGAAAATGTGAGATGGGGGGGAGTGACAATCGCACCCCTGCATCTCATTTTACCCCTTTAACCATGAGGGTGCATTTGAGAGGACAGGTTTTTTTTTTTTTCCCACCCATAATATCCGTATCTCTCTCTCTCTCTCTCGCTCTCTCTCACTCACTCGGCTTCATATCTGGGGAAGAGTTAGTGGATGGATGCCAGCACTGCATGCAAAGCCTCCTCATTCAGATGCAGTTAAAATGAAATGAAGCTCATCATTAGCACAAAGGGGAGGACGTGTACTCCTTGACAATATACACACCAAAAAAAAATCCAGGGCCACAAACATTAACACCGACAATATAAGCTTGTGCACACACACAAAGTCGGTCTTGTGCACACTCCATACATTCCTTCATTTCCCAGAATCACTACTGAAAAAAGAAAAAAACAGCATACAAACCTTGGGAAAATGCGTACTCTACTTAAACTTGTATGTCTTTTAGTGATTGGACAAAATATCAATATAAAAGTATAATGACATCCTCGAGTGTGTGATACATTTCCTGTATGTTCATTTAAAATATGGCACTCGAAACAGATTTCTCTGGGAATAAGACTCACCCCATCATCGCTTCATGACTCTTCACAGTGGCACATTGAATTCGGGTCATGTGAACAAAAGTTAGTTGATCAAAGAAGTTGACATCTGAATAAAAAACGAATAAGAAGGAGACAGCAAGTGACAAGAAGTTAAAGGACGAAGCATGATCAAAGGTGTAACTGACAATATGCATAGAATGAATACATGAATCCTACACTTTACCTTTTAAGGAGCTTTTTGGGTTCCTCAGTTAATCAGATATTGTGATGTATTATAATACGATTGTCTTGCAAAATATCAACTATTGAAGAATTTCTCTATTGTGATAGGAACTTTATCCTGAGTCATGTACCGCAAATTGTATTGCGTCGAATGGAATATGAGTTATCCTGCAACACCCCCAACCCTAGTACTCAAAAGATTCAACATCAAAAACCCTGGACCCACATTTGCTCCAAAGCCTTATTTTTATTCCATGCAAACTTTTGGTGTCGCACAGGCTCATCAAATAAATATTTCATGTCGTTCTTTCTAGCACTTCCATCCTGTCATTTCCCCCCCATGCTGTCTCCTACCTCCCTGCTTTCTTCCCTTTTCTATCTGGAGTCATTTGGGATCAGCATGAACAAGATTTTCATATCAGGTAAATGAATATCTTTATCACAGAGGCAGGAGTCGGGATGCTCGGGGAGCTGGAGAGAATAATCACACAGAGCAAACAGTCTCGGGGAAACAGAGAGGCACTCTGTAATAACAACCTCTCTCAGTCTCACACTGCTCCCTGTGTACATCTGAATAGGCTGCTTACCGTGCTGGATACTGGGAAATCAATGGCCTTGCTTTTGGCTTAGTGCTGACCTCTGACATTTGATAAAGATATGGTTGAGGAACAGCATGAGTCTGACGCCCTTTTTGAAAAAGAAAAAGGAAAATATGTGTAAATCTTTTTGTTAGAATTGAGACATGCAAGTGGCATGACTGATTCTGTGCACACACTCACGTTTCCCAGTGGATTCATCTGGACTTTCTTCTGTTGCCACGATGACGTTTATATTTGTATATTTTAACAACAATTAGACAGCCATGGTGCCCAGAGAGATGTCAACGGGAGGTCAAAGTTTTCACTTATTTTGTAAAATATCCCAACATCTTACTTATGGATTGGTACCAGTTATTTTGTAAAGATATTCATGCTCCCCGGAGGATAAATTCTAACGATTCTGATGATCATCTGACCTTTCCTGAAGCGCCATGATGAGCTTTCCATTTTCGGTCCAAAGGGGAAAACATTTGGATGCGTAACTATTGGATTTTGTACACTCATTAATGTCCTCCTGTAGGGTGAATTGTAATAACTAGGACTGTTCTAAACTGTCAAAGTTATTACAACTCAGCCGCCATGTGCTGCTTTCAAGTTGGTTTCCTAATACACCACAATGAAGATGGTGAGCATGATAAAACACAATTGTGCTCAAAGCAAAGATGGCATAATTGCCGAACATATGTACAGCCTTGAAGATCTGCTAGCATTGTTGATGTGTTATGTTTAACAGTGATTCTAAAAGTGGGGCCCATGACCCATGGGGGGACCCAGGGGGTTGAAAATATTTTCATCTGCCAAAGGTTGGGGGGCAACAGAAACATTTGGGGATAATTAATTTCTGCCACATTAATTATTAACTTTAGTGAACTGAATAAATGTAATACAATCGTGTGAATGTTATAGCATGTTATGGAGTTTTTTAATAAATATGTGAAATTAATTTTGCTATATTTGACTTTTTTTTAGACATTTGACTTTTCTTTATTAAAAGAAAATCTGAGGAAATTATTTCTTTCTTATGTGAATTGCGGGACGAACAGAAACCATCTCTCTTTATTATAATGCCCAATAATAGCAGATTTAAAGGCCATAAAATGTGTTCATTAGAGGGTTACAGTTAAGAAATATTGAAAGTATACCTAAAAGTGTCACTTTTATAGTGAATGGACAGGATAATATGATCTAAAAAGGGAGTGATTATATTCAAGTCTTGTCCTCCAGCATTATCATGGAGCTCATAAAGAGAAGAAATTTAATATGATGCTTTCAGTCACTTTAATTGAATTTTAATTGCCACTTTGGACGGAGGGTTTAGATCTAATCAATAAAAGATTAAACTTTTGGGGCTTTGACAAGGAATGGTTTTCTTGTCGCCTCCTGTGCAATGCATCCTGGGACCAACATGTATAAAATGCATCTTTATGAGGTAGCAAAGCCAACACCTTGCTGTTTTCCACACAGCGTTCCAGCAGGATGCAGTGGATAAAAAACACAAGGCGAACAAGCTGAGATTCCATTAATTACATTGGTGTGGAAGAGCGGTCGGTCACCTTCAAAGGAAGGCCTTTAATGTGCCAGAGCTATAAATATTTTGAAATGTCACACCTTGGGAAGACAGCGTCAGGCCAGAGCCGGGGCGATAAATCAGAGCCTGAGAAGATCCAGGAAAGAAAAGATGGCTCTTTGGTATTTTAGAAATAATTACTGATACAAAAGGGGTAATGAATGAAGCTATAAATTACATTCAAACAGACCATTAGGAGAGGATTAGTTTATAAAACTCGTTGCTGCTCCTTAAAATTACCCTCTCAGAATATCGCCTTATTTTACGCCATCCATAACTCATGGAAATAAAAAACATGTATGCATAATATCACGCTCTGTTGATTGATGCTACATTAATTGATTTTGTTCTGTTGCTTTTTAAATGAGATTATTTTTCTTCTAAAGATGCAAAACATGACATCTTCAAAACAGTTATTTCTTATCGATACAACACCAGTGTGAAAATGTCAATGGTCAACGTTTATGAGAGCTCCTAAAATCTGCAATGAATCAGTGCATCTTTAACTTTTATTCAAGTTTGAGCAAGTATAGAGCAGGTTTGACCTGCACAGAGACCCATGTGCAGTGCCCCGTATGTGAGTCAGGCGACACCCCAACACCAGAATCACCGCTATCACATACAGTTATAAATCTGAGGGAGCCATGGTTAGGCTCCTGCATGGATGGAAGGAATTTATCCTCAATCCCTATAGAGAGAGGGAGCCAGGGAGAGAGAAATGACACGGCCCATCCTCTAAGGCTCATAAAAGTCTAAATTAAATATCAAATGGAACCACTGATGGATAGCGTCCCCTCCATGGATCCCCAGCGCCGCCTCTGCCTCCACTCTGTGACACGACAGGTGCTGCTCACATGACTGGAGAGCCAGACAACTTTGTTAGCAGGATTGTTCTCGGTTCAGTGTAAAAGCCGCTGTGCACAAAATGAGGGAAACGAGTAAGTGAACGCAACAAGGCACCATTATTCCTTGCCATAGCTGGACCCTCCCCTCCTTTCATACGGATCTTAAATATTGTGCATGTATGACTGAATGAGGATGTTTCTTTAGTAGACTTATAAGTGCAATTTGTCACAGATCGGAATTACAGACTATATGATTTCCTGTATCCATATTTATAAACTTGTGATTTTCCCATCCTCAGCAAGAAGACTTTGAAAAGATTGCTGTCAGAAAGAAACACCCCATATGGGAAAAAACTGTAATACTAATGCCAACAGCGGCACAATAGCTAGCGCTATCGCCAGGCTAAAACTGTACATTATGAATCATCAATTGTCGCCCTGCTTTGTATTATCCCCAGAGAAAATCCCAATCTGGGTTTGAGCCCACGGCTGATGGACACCCCATTATTCACTCGCGCTTCTTCAGCTCAGAGACAGGAGTGGGGATAGGCAGTAAAACGACGGCCTTAAGATTAATCCTCCCCTTTTTCTGCTGCTCCCCGAATCAGAATGAAATAGAACATTCCCTTCCCTTAATCAAAAAGTTTTTATCATCTTCCCCCCCTCTCCTTAACTCAGGAAGTGGGGATAATGCTTGTTCCGCGGCTCGTACTGCAAGCTGACATCGGGGAAGGCGATGAGAGGGATCTGCTCTTGCTGCCTTTTGTGCTATAACAAGGGAGCACAATTTAGATGAGCCGGTGGTCGTCGATCAATAGGTGTATTATCTCCCATACGATACAGCACACAAGACTTAATAATGGGGTTAGCAATCCCTTCCAACCTCTTTAGGACCCGCATCCCTGAATAGCCTTCCTGCTTAAGAAAATAACATCGGGAGAGTCAAACAGAGCAGAAGTTCTTCAAGCTCTGGATTCACAGATGAAGAAGTTCTGAGAAAAATGAAAACCCAAGAAAAGAAAGACGCATTGTCAGCCACTTTTGAAGTAGCCTTCGAAATGGGACAGTCGTTGACATGTTGCTGTGACACAATCGGTCTTGTAATGTGCATTTCAAAGTATAGAGCCCCCTGAATGGAGAAAAGGCTTATATGAATGAGATATGATTGCCTAGGTGGACCAAATCCTAACCAGAAAAGTGGAGCTTGAAAAGTAAGCCAATATTGGCAGCAACTCAGCTAGAAGTCCCTACACCTGGCTTCCTGTGACTCCCGAAAGGCGTCAAAGAAGTCTTCTTCCTCTTCTCTTGGGAAGTTTTATTGGTTTAATGATCTTAACATGACCTCAATGGGTAATTGTGATTCTAAAGGCAGGAAGTTTGGCGAAAACAAACTAGTGGATTGTCTGGGGCGCCTATAAATGATCTTGTAAGTGAAATCAGCTGTGTACTCGCTGATGCCTGATACTTTCTGATTTGTTTTTGATAGTGATAAAAATAAGAGCGTAACACTTCTAATTTCTCTTCTCCTAAGGTAGATGATTTGTAACACAGAGTGAGATGTGAATTCCTTCTCACAAACTTCAGGTGAGCTGTGAAGTTGCCGTCACCTGAGTCTCGCCTCTCACAGCCAGCCTTGACAAAACCCTGAGGCTGTCACGCCCCTGCCTGCATCACTTAGAAGAGGGGTGTGAATTTGTTTTCACCCAGGCGTTAATGAACTGTGGGCTTTGTGGGTCTTAATGAGAGCTTCCTTATAGTGAGTGACGATACCTGGGAGGATAATAAGAGTTCATGAATGGAGAAAACTTCAACCTTTCCACAGTTTAGGAGTCGAGGAAGCTGATGGCTGCCGCTGCTGCTGCACTCCGTCTCTGACCTGCCAAATCAGCTGTGTGAGGAAACAAGACTCCAGGAGTATTCCTCATCAATCAAGAACATGCAGTTTTGTGCCACCGCTGCTGGCTTCCATCCAAGTCTAAAGCGAGTCATTGTGCAGCAGCCAAAAGACAAAGGCAGCTCCCCCTCTGCTCCGCCAGAGCCGTTCATGGAGGTGTGGGTGGGTATGCAGATCACTAATTGTACAGGCCACCGGGGGGAAAAGGGAAGGGAATGGCAGCCTCTCTGCAAGACATGCCGAAGGGAGGGGAGGAGAAGGACGGACTTGTGTGAGCCTCCCTCCATTCTCAGTCTCTCTCTCTCTCCCTCATTCTCCTTCTTTTTCACTCTCTCTACCCCAAATTGGCAGCTGGCAGGCAAATGAATGCGGTGTGAAGTGAGCCCACTGAAGTGCAGGGTCCTGCTGTTCAGGCAACAAAGGAGCTCCATGCGAGACATCTGCTGTTCAGTTATCAGAATACATTTAGTCACGTGCCTCCCTTCCCCTTTCGCTCTTTCTCCTCTTCCACCACGGCCCCGCACTGGAACATCCATTCTGTCAACTCGGAGCCGAGCCTTTTCTTTCTCCTCCTCCTCCTCTCTTCAACGGCATTCTTCGCTGACACCCACCCCCTCCTCTTCATCCTTTCCTCATTCTCTCATTTGCCACCATAATTCCTCTCTCCACCTCTTCGTTTGCTGCCTTTATTTAAACAGTTTAGGTCGGGCAGATAACCCTGGAGTGCTTCCTATCTGGTCCCAAAATGCGTTAACCCTGTGTGAATGATCACAAGACGGCCCGAGGAAACGGCAGGCTGAATCTTAATGAGCCACGCTCACACAAGCAAAAGTAAATTGAGCTTACCACCATGATAAATTAACCTAATGAATGCAATTGTTTTGTGGCACGCTAGCTTGGGCTGGAGCCAGATGGTCAATACTTAGCGCTGAGTTTTGTGGCTCCTGTCTCTTATTTCTCTTCTTTCTGTCTCTCTTTTGAGGAGGCATAAAAGTAGAAAAATAACAACACAATCATGTTCCAATCTGTGATTTTTTTCCCCGATTTCTTTGTATCTATTCTGTTAACGTACATAATCTCCTTAATTCTACAATTTAATGTCTGCGAATTGTTTTTTTAATGCATAAAGCCCTTGCCAGTAAGCATCCATCCGGCGCCCCGTAACAGGGCCTTGCAGCTGAGTAAAACAAGCAACTGCGATGACATGATAGGGGTCTGCTGGGGTGACAGCGGTGTGTATTTCTCAACCATTTCCCGTCCTTACTCACGATATCCTTGTTTACTCTAACACTTAATCCCTGTAAAGTGTGCCATTCGGTTTGCACGCTCTTCACTCTCCACTTCGTCCTCCATCCTCTCCCAGTGGTGCAGGCTAGCATGAAGGTTGCACATCCAGGAAGGGACAAACCCCCCTCCTGTACTGCGTGTAAACTAGATGACTTCCTCTAGGCAGGTGGCACATATCCAGATGTTCTCTCGATTTCCTTTGTGTCTCAGTGTGAAAGTACTGCTTGTGTGTTGTATGTGTGCATGTATTGCCTGACACACCCAGAGCCGGTGACCTCTCCGCTCTCGCCACAACATCACCACTGGAGCAGTTTACACCATAATGACTTGTATCGCCCCGAGGCCTTGCCACATCTGTGGCTACCTTCCTCCATCTCTCAGTCTTTCCTTGTTTCTATCTCCGTTTTTCTGTTTCTCTCTGCATACAACCTGTCCATATTTCTTCTGCTTATCCCTTATTCCATCCAGTTTTTTCCACTTTGTTTAGTCTGTCATAGACTTTCCCCATCACTAAGTCCTCAAGCAAGTGCTTCCCTGCTTTGGTCCCCACCAGAGAAAAAAAAGGGCATGGCTCACTTTGCAAGAACTCAATGCATGTCTAACATGACACCTATCAGCCGAGATAAACAAACACATCATTCAATGTCAGCAAGCTTGAGAAAAGTAGTTGCAGCCTCTCATTGGAAAGGCCAAGTGTCTGAGATGAAGCACAGGGAAAGCTCTGGCAGCACTGTGTGAGTCGAATGTCACATGGAGTGAAGTGTGCTGCATCAACAACAACAACTCAGCTCATTACATGCTCAGGAGGGGAGGAGGGAAAGGGGGGGGGGGGGGAATGATGCGTCCAAAATGTGACCATGTGCTGACCAGGCATTTCTGTCTGGTTTCCCCCCGCCGGCTGTATATGGAGAGCAATGACCTCTCACTCAAGACAGCACAGCGTTCGATCGATCATACGCGACATTTGTAACATTGCGTGCATCCTAGAGGTGCATCTCCATGGTGTCAAAATACCAGTCAGAGCATCTTACAGGCAGGACATACAGTACATACCAAATAAACATGTTTGCCAGCTCTATGTTGGGAAAGATGATGGAGCTCTGGAATGAAGTTGCAGGCGCAAAATTTGACAAGCAAAAACTAAAATTTTGACCACACCCCCAAATATTTGTTCTACAACATCCTAAGACCATCTAAATGCTGAATTATAAAAGCTTTGGTGGCAACATGGAATGGACTTAAGGATACCCTCAATGTCAATACATTGGGTAGAACTTTACCTTGTAGAAAAGAACAGATTGTTGAAAAGTGTTTTGGTGTGTGGGCGGCAAAATGGCTTGATAGCCCCTCCTACAACTGTTCATTAAAAAACAATCAACCCCTGTAGTTTTACCTACATTTATGACGTTTGGCAGGCAAATGAATCACGTCAAAGCCTTGAAACAGCCAATTGAAGCCATAGCCTAATCCAGGAATTTCATCTACTTTAGTTGAATGTTAAATTTCAGTAGATTTCTAGCCATTTAAAAGGGCTCATACTCCGAGCGTCTTCTCATCTTCTTGACCTTATGGATAAAACGTTCACCAGATTTGATACACTCCTTGTTGTTTGTTCAGAGTTTGCTTTGGATTCTTCCATTTTGACACAAGTAAACTGTGTCTGCGTGAATAAGAAGGTGCAACCACCTTTTCTTTTCTTTTACCATTACAGCTCCTTAACATTTTAGGGACAAATAACTGACTTCATAATCATGACACAGTGAACATTTCTCACCAGAAACATACTGTATTTTTTAAATAGACCACAGCCAGCTCTAAGGTACAGCACAGTACCCATCTGGATCTACACACACACGCACACACACTCGTTTCACCACACACAGTGTCTTGTTTTCAGGTTCATTAAGCCCCAGTGTTACCCAGAGTGGCTGACAGGATGAGGAACAGTGCAGAAATCTCCCCCTGCAGGTATCCATTCACATTATCATTGGGAAAAAGCCTCTCTCGTCAGTGCCCTTGTTACGGCTCGAGGGGGGACCACTAATTAGAGAGACAAGAACTGCTTGAGAATAAGTCCATTACGCCCATGTGGACCCAAAAGCTTAAAATACCTGGAATATCAGCAAAACTCCCAGCATCCCCTCCAATCACTCGCTTTCTCCTGCCGAGGGCATCTTTTCAAAACATGGAGAAAAATGGTGAGAGAGTTGTAGAGACTGACAGGAATGGCGGACAGAAGCTGTCAGCGATTTGAAAGGCTTCATGAAAATGATCCTCCAATTAGAAGTGATGATCAAATCAGGCATGAACCCACTCTTGACTTCTTGATGATTTCTCTCTCGCTCTCACTTTACTCTCATTCTGTGTGTGAATGTGTGTGTATGTGTGTAATCACAGCTCACATCATTTCATGAAAGGAAATTTGCTTGGTTTTCTAATCATCTGTAATTAAACTAATACATCGCAAATGCCTCCTTCAAAGTGAACAAACCAGTTACATCATGACAGTGAGGGTTGTTAGAATGTTCAATAATGTGATCGTTTTCAAACTATACAATCACTGTTGTTTCTATTTATTGATATTATCAAAAAGTATCAGATATTTTGTTTTTGAATAAAGATAGAGAGAGTGAGAGAGCGTGAGAGAGCACTGTCCAAATTACACAAATACATCGGAAAGACATGTATCTGTGTAATCCGAGCAGGATTTTGCCTACATTTTTTGTTTAAAAAAAAAAAAAGAGAAATCACTCAATATTCTGGTGCTTAGATCTCCTCTTTTCAGTGATTTTTTTTTTTTAGCACGTATAAAACATTTGTTGATTCATGTTTTGCTGTGATTATTTTAGGATTTTCTCATTATAACAGTAAATGGAGTCTGTATGTAATTGTCCTGTATAGTCCCTGTACTCATTTTGTATACCTCCTATATTTATTTAATTCATATATTCTCATTTACTTTCTATTTTTGACTTTGTGTGGATGAATTAAGGATTACCTTATTTTGGATTGTTGTTTAAGACTCCTCAATAAAGATTTTTCAGTTGTAAACAAAGAAAATAATTTGTATATGTCAGGTTTGGTTTTACATTTTATAGACTTGAAATAAAGCGATTATTCTGCAAATTAATCACTAATGACAATAGTACTTTGCCTTACTGTAACCTTCTACCTAAAAATGAAACTCAACATATGATTGTTTTGTAAGTTTAGAAGGCAGCCCACACAGTTGTCATTTTCTACTTAACTACCGAACATATGATCTAACAAATGATCCTTTAGTTTGGGAGCTCTCTCTAAGCATGCAGGTGAACTTGTGCCACCTCTGACAGTATTTATGTTAGTTGATTTAACTGCTGGATAGGGTCCTCTTGTGAAACACGAGTCAGTTCCAGCATTTAACCTCACCATGCTAATTTATGCACCGTGGCATCGGGGTACTTTATCATGTTCTCTTTGGGGAGAGACAGTCATCTCATTAGGCAGGGTTTAATGAAATGCAAGGATAGACTTCTTAATTCCATAGATGGCTAAAATAAAAATCCAGCATCAATCCTGCAGTTCTCTGTAGCTGGAAAAATTAGGGAGGTGCCTGCAGACTTTTTCTGGGGGTGGGGTAGAAAGTAAATGTGCTTATGTACCTGAGTTTGTAAGTCCGTTAATGTGTTCTGTATTTAAATTAAACATTGTTTGGGAACCATGTGAAACTGAGAAATGTTTCTTTACATTATAACAATGTTTCAAATGTTTGTCTAATAGCCCCCCTAATGTAATGAATGTAATCCTGTATGCCTTTACACAAGTGTTCCTCCTGGCCAAAATATTCCCAAATGTAGAAATGAATCTGTACTGACAGCAATGGGCCTGTGCATCTTAACCAACCCCTCCACTTTTCTGACAAAGTCCCCCTTCTGTTCTAGCCTCAAGCCAACTAAGATCTCTTAAATCCCTTTGAATGTACAGACAGTAGAGAGGAGAAATTAGGGCAGACTTCTTGGCAAATGTACGCTATCATTTCCAGCTGGTGACTGCCGAGGCTTCGCACACGAGAGCCACCAGAGGAGGAACCCACCAGGCCATTATCAACAGAAAGATGCAGAACATTAACACCACAATTTACATAAAATTACTTACATACTGGTGTAGTAATTTAATTTGTTTGACCAGTGCAGTGCAACTGCAAGGAATAGATTCATGCAGGCACCTCAAGGGAGCTCTGCTTACTCTTCCACATGGATAATTCTTTCACACAATATTATGGAAGAATATAGACGATAAAAGAATGCATTGATTTAATTAACAAGTCCTGTTTCCCCTGACAAAGACACATTAAGATGAAGATGCACATGCAAACATGCACTGGCCCATACATGTAAATGTATTCAGACATAAGCATGTGCCAATACAAGGATTCTGTGTTTGTAATATGCTAATAAACATATACACGTCAAGCTACTGAAAATTGAAGAATTACAAATAGTTTAAGTTTTACATTTTACAGAGCCTTTCGTTGATTGAATAGATTTTTAAAACAGGAAAAAGTTGTCCTGACTCACTCACATGAATCAATTTCACAGGTGGCAGAGATGATTTTGAATGGCAGATATTGAAGTGTCAAATCTGGTGGCTGACAGACAATCACCACTTTGATATTCAAATTTTAAAAGCAACAAAGACAGAAGACATTTGATGTCTGAAGGGTTGACGTGTCAGTCACTGAAATTATCTGACAGAAGGAACCTCCAAAATCTTGACACTTTAGGACAAAAACCACCTGACACTGTGGCTGTTAGCCACTTCAATGTTGGTACAAATACTCCAAGCAGGAGACAAAGTATTATGGCTTGATTTTCACACCCTACCCTTAATCCAAATGGGATTAGACTCAGCCCACAGTATCTGTTGCCATAGGTGTAACTCTGGAACAGTAAGTTCTGCAAACTCTTAAGTACTACTCATCATGTCTCAGCAGGGTACCATAAGTGCAAAGGAATATCAAGGCAGTTCACAGGACTAGAGGGACCACTGTGTGCCAACTGTTCTCTTATTAGGTCTCCAACACTGATACATTTTTGATTCATATGAAATAATAGACAGAGGCCAGGCTAAAATATTGTTCATAATTCAAGGAAAATTGGAGGGACAGAAATTATTTCAATTTGGTGTTTGTCCTGGACAAAGCTGGACAATCCGGGAAGATGAGATGGAGGTGGAAAAAAATTAGATTTATACACACTGGATCTTATAATTGTACATTAGGGTTTTATTCCCAATAACAACTGCTTGCATTTTAAGTGACCCTATGAATTTTACATCAAGGCGGAACAAGTAACTCACAAACTTTATACAGAACAAAATGAATGAATTACTTGAAAAAATAAAGGGTGACAGAGATGTTTCACAGATAAAAAGTATTTGACAGATTTAACCAAGTCCTGATGGAACCAAGGCTGATTTGAAGAGGTGGGTTTTAAGGAGTTTATAAAAGATGTCCAAGGATGTGGCTTTATGGATTTCTTCCAAGACAGAGTTCCAGAGCGTGGGGGCTACCACACTGACGGCTCTATAGGTTGTAGGATGGGGGGTGGACCAGAGGTTCTGGGAAGGAGTGCAGGGGAGTGTAGCGAAGGAGGTCTGGAAGGTACTGAGGGGCAAAGGTTGTGCAGTGATTTGTAGGTTAGGAGGAGGATTTTGTACGTGACACTTGTCTGGGCGCCAATGAAGGCGGATGAGTTTGAGGGTGATGTGCTGCCAGGGTTTAGTACGGGTGAGAACCCTGGTAGCTGAGTTCTGCACATCCTGGAGCCTGTCCAGAGCTTTGCTGGATACCTCTAACAGGACTCCATTACAATAATCCAGACAGGAAGTGATGAAAGCATGGATACTGCAAGTCAGTGAGTGATGGCCAGAGTCTGGAGATATTTTTGGGATAGTAGAACGCAGATTTGGTGATGGATTTGATGTGTGACGGAAATGAGAGGGTTGATTACAGAATGACACTCAGATTGGATGGAACAGCCATTGACATTGAGGAGAAGATCTCCTACTGGATGGATGATTTAGTATTGAAGTACAGCTGGGTGCCTTCAGCAATGCAGAGGAAGCTTAGTTCGGTTTAACATGTGAAGTTCAGTGGACTCATTCAGGAGTGAAGTTGATTCGGTTTGCTTTCACAAGCCTGTCAAATGTTGTGTACCATAGCCCCCCCCCCGCCACTCGACGGGGTTGCTGCAGCTCCGGTCAGTGGCTAATGCGGCACTATGACCCGGAAGTAAACAACAGGACAGTGGAAGAAAGGCATCCAGTAGGGCAACGCAGGTTAGCAGTATTTTGATCTGAATAGAGATAAAGTTATAGATCTGTTGTGTCAGGTTAAGCTCACATCGACTGGAGCAAAGTGTAAGCACATTTAGCACATGCATGTGGATGTTAACCTGCAACAGATACTTCTGTTCATTTTGAAATTACGCTGGATATGGACAGGTACACTCAATAATCAGCCAATAGTCAAAGCCAGATATCGGACTCAGTCTTGCGATGAAGAAAACATTATTGGTACATCTCTAGGTACTTCCTCTCTTTTCTCCAGCTCCATCTAAGATACCACACAGTGTCAGAATTTTCTTGTGTAAGATGGAAAAAGTAGAAGAGATACATATCTACAGAGTAGATTCTCACCTTGTTTTCTGAATGTATTCTTTAAACTGAGGTTGGAATTACAGCAGCTCTTTTTCAGTATCGGCCATGTGCTGACCTGACAAGAGCGCTGTCACCTTCCCATCTGCTGTTAGCTTTAACATGCGGCCCGTCAACTTGACAGAAGAAAAAAAGAAACCCACCTCCACCAGAAAAAAAAGAAAGAACTTAATGTCCTATTCACCCCTCTGCCCTGCATCATTTTGAAAATTGCTCAATCTTTTCTTTTTCTCCCTGTCCCAGTGACATATTATTATACATTGTGTCTGAGGAAAAGCATTTTCTATTATTGCCATTAAAAATATGAAAGTTTAATGGAGGAAAAAAAGAGCAGGGCATGCAGGATGTAGACGAACATTTGGTGGAGAGAGGTGAGGGTAAAAAGCGATTGAAAGGCTGTAATTATTTGAAATAGTCTGCTAATGTGTATTATCATGTCATTAAATGTAAATGAGATGGAGCTAAAAGAGCCAACGTGGACGACTTGTGGCTTTGCTGCTGAAAAAAAAAAAATCTGGAAGAAGGGGGGAAAGAAGGAAATCTGAGATTTAAAAAAAAAAAAAAAATGTCAAGAAAACATTTAATAGGCTGACCAACCTGTGAGAAACAAACAGCAAAAAAAGCTTTGAGGCTGCAGATGAAGAGAGGGCAGATAGTGGGAGTGATTTAGTGGGGAAATCCTGACGCTGTCTGAAGTCCCAAACACAATTGTCTTGACCGTGAGTGTGTGTGTTGCATATGTGTGTTTACTCTTGCATTTGATCCCCCCAACGTGAGCAAGCATCATTCCACTTCAGCTGCTTAATAAGGCTGTCCGGGCCAGTGGGCTCCTCATGGCCCCCCAGCCCTGTTATCAGAAACATTAAGCTGAATATTAATGGCCTGGCCCGAGACGCATGCCATTAAGCTCGGCTGGCCATTTCTCTCTGTCCTTTCCCTTCTACCACTGTACAGGAATTAATGAATCGTGGGTAAAACAGGGAACACAAAAGGACGAGAAAGAGCGAGATAGTGGAAAGTGAGAGCGAGAAATGCGGGGTTCAGCTGGTGGCTATTTCTCAACAAAAAAAAAAAAAAGCGAAAGATAAATACTAGCAGGAATGTAGCATGTCATGTGTGGACAAAGGAGAAAGCGAAAGAAAAGGAGCAAGGTGGCAACAAATCTAAAAATAAACTCCTGGTTGCCTTTATTTTTCTTTCACTGCATTAATAAAACTCCCCTGACGGACCTGTGTGTCTTAATCATAGCAAAGAAATATATTTTCGAATGATTTTCTCATCACTTTTCTGTGGCTGAGCGGGCGCAGAGGTTTACATTTGAAATGGAACAGAGAGAGAGAGAGAGAGAGAGAGAGAGAGAGAGAGAGAGAGAGAGAGGAAAAAGCACTTATTACTCCCTAAGTGCCGTGCTGCTGCAGCCTAAGCAAAGTGAGCTGTTAACGGATATAATTTGTGTAGAATAGCCAGAGGAGAGCTTTTGATATGCAGAAGAGCTGACCTCTGGACTGCCACTTTAATTGGGTTTTTAATTTTCCAGGCCATCTGACAGTATCAAACATGATCCCTGAGCTTTTGCCCCGCTGATTGGAAGCACCGTGACAAGAGGAGCCTGACGTTCTCTCTCTTTTTCGCTTTTCACGGGAGGGAGGACAGCAGAAAGGGAAAAGGAGCAAGCACGAGGGAAATAAAGGCAGAGATTGGAGGGTTTGGGATGGAAATTTGCCTTAATCGCGAGGAGCTGAGCGTGGTATTGTGCTAGGGTGAGGCTGAGGCAGTGTTGTTGATGGGATACCACCCTGAGAGACGGGGTAGGAAAAGTGCAGACTGCGGGAATAAAGGCTGTCAAACTCAGACTAGTGACAGAGGAACAAACCAGAATTCACAACTTGGCCAGTTAACAGCAACAGAATGTGCTCCTGTGAGAAGAAAGTTAACAACACGTTCATTTCTTCTGTGCTGCAGAAATATCAAAGTGATTGGGTTTTATGTGTTCATATTCATGAGGCGAGTTGTTCGCTCTGCAGGAAAACTTCAGCTCTCATAAGTGGGAACGCGATAGCACCGAGCGGGAATGACTTTCAAATGAGGCTACAATCGTTCAAATCCTAACGCGGCCCATCAACGCACCGACCGGCACAATTATCACCTGCGCCTGCAGTCCATCTGGCTCGCTATCGTCACACAGACAAGAGTCTGTCTTGTGGTTTTTTTGGACAGGGAGGTTCCTACTGGTGCCTGTTTGTTCAATCTGCAAGACCACACAAAGAGTTTCAGCCCTCTAATCTCCTAACCAAACAAGACAGCAATTACACAGGCAGATAACTAGGGGACATTTTCATCCTTAGTGACAGGACTGGCACAGAAGTGTGTCTGTTGTAGACAGAAGAAGAGGGAGAGAGAGAGAGAGAGAGAGAGAGAGAGAGAGAGAGAAAGAGAGGGAGACTGTTGTCCTGTTTGAAGAAAAGAGAGGTTCACCTGCCAGTCAGGACACACAGAGGCGACTGTGACACGCACTGCAGTCGTTACAAATAGACAGGGTTATCTCAGAGACCAGTGGAGGTTGAGCAGGATCCCATTCTGCCAGCAGCTTATGACAGTTATTGACCGACATTTTTCGCAATGCCATTAACACATGAAGTTTATTTGTTGCAAAAAAAAAAATGAAACTTGGATTTGTATGTGAATCTAATTCCTCTAACTGGAGCCTAAACATCCGTGTTAAACCCTCTTTGTACAAGTATTCATGGCTTTAAAACTCAAGCTATCGGATGACTCATGTCCTTGGAAAGCGTGCGAATGTGAATGAAATCGGTGAACAGGATCATCACTCAGAATTAAGTCAGATCCATGACATGCATTAGACAAATGTAGCTATTTTTCACGAGTAGTGGAATACATTACAGTTGAGATTGAGAGTAATGTACCTTCCTTGGCACCACAGAGATTCTTCAACCTTTTAGTCGTTAAAGAAGTGGGAACTTTTCCACCTTTTCCTTAAAGTTCACGTTCTCATTGAAGCTAAATTACTCCGTCCAAAGGCGCTCGTAAAATACCCTGCGATGACAAAACCCTTTTAACGTGTCAGGAGGAAAGCGGGTCTGTTATATATTTGTACGTGTGTGGCGCGTGCCTGCTATCCCAGATGATAGTAAGAGTCAAATCTGCATGCATAAGCAGTAACGCGCGCGCAAACTCCGACAAGGCCCCCATAAAAGTCACGCTCCCGTACACACACATACATGCACAGAAATCTCATTAGAGCCTTTGTTAATTGCGGCAGACAAATGCTAATGGTTCAGGCAACAAAGCAGCTGTGTGTATGAAAAATGAGAATCCACAAAGTAATTATTACATCCAATATTAATTTAATTATACCGTTTTGTGCGATACAGTAATTTAGGAGGGCTTTTCTAATCACACACACACTCGAAATAAATTAGGAGTTACGGAGGCACAGGGGAGCTGAGGATTCCTCCAAAGACTCACTAGGGGGGAAATAGCATCATTCCCGTTCAGAGGGCTGGGATTTTCACGTTTAAATTAAAATGCTCTCTTGTCAAATGTGAGACAAGAGGAAAATAAGTGTTTTTTTTGTAGATTCTGTGCTAGAAATACAAACCTTTTTCCATTAATATTGGCCACTCTTTGTGGCTGTCACTGTAGCTGCTGAATGTGAATACAAACTGTATTATTAATCATCTCTCTTGGGCCTACTTTTGCCTCTGCGCCTCTCCCTCTCGTGAGCTCAGAAATGTTATTGCACTTGTTTTCTATATAATCAGTAGCCGCCGAGTCGGTGCTATTACAAGACTCCACAAGGGAGCTTTTGTTTTACTCTTTTGATTCCAGAGTCAGGTTCTTTTTTATCTGCCGTGGTGTACACAAAAGCAACTTTGATTGGCAGGGAGTTTGCATCTTTTTTTTTTTTTTTTTTTTCCCCTCTCGTTTCTCCCTCTCTGTGTCATGTAAATTATTATTGTCTTTTACCTCAGATTGCCTGAGAAGTTTGTCAGATGAATGGATCCACAGCAGAAACCCTTTTCCTTTGGATTTTTCCCACTACATAACATTCACGATGGCCGGTTAATATTCAAACAAACACACCTCAGCCTCAGCTAGTGCCAGGCCGCATCTCTGCATGAGCAAATTGGACAGATGTATGTTAACAGTTTCTGCCATTGTACCTTCTTTTTTTCCCTCCTGTGTGCGTGTCTCACTCCCTTTCCCTCTCTCCTTTTTTTTTTTTCATATTCACACTTTTTAATAAAGCAGAACATCTCGCCTCTGGACGTCAAAGGGATGGACAGCTGTGCCGGTGGTCGAGGTGAAAATCAACCCCAGGACATGTCAAAGAGTGAGATTCCCGGTCCTAAAATTAGACGAGAAAACCTGGGTGTCTGTGAAGGGTGGGAAGGAGAAGGAGAGAGAGAGGAGGGAAGAAGCACAGAGGGGTGAAATAAAGTGTTAGAGAAGCACGTCCACCTCTGGCTAGTTACTGTAAATCAGGTCCCTGAATGACTTAGGGTTACACCTCAGGAAGTAGCTTCCTGGAGTCAAAAGTGCAACGGTATTTATATAATAACACTGTTTCATTCCAACATCCCCCAGTAACAGAGTAATGGGGCCTCTGCCAGCAGCGCCTTCAATGCTCTAACGGCGGAATTAAAACCAGGGAACAGCAATGAACGGATATAAATTAACAATCACCTCGCTATAGCAAACTTATATTCTCACACACCCCCGCATAGGATGTTAGCACGTTAAGTTGCTCACTCCTTCAAGCCAATATGGAAGTGAAGAGCATCTGACAAAAGTAAGCCATTGTTTTGTTAGCTGCCTGGTAAACATTTTAAGTCTGCACTCCTTGGACAGGGCTAATCGTTTAACCTGAAAGCAGCCAGTGTGGATAGAAATATTAAGGTACTTTACTTAAAGCTACTGTGTGGAGTTTTTAACTGATTATGAAACAAAGTGGAATTCATTCTGATGCGTCTGAGACCTACAGAAGCAAACAAGACCAGTTAGTCTCTGCGGTGCTTCCTGACAACGATGGGGACTCTAAAGCAGGAAAGGTCAACACCGTCATTTGAAACGTTGAGAAGAGCGCGACCGATATAGCACTTAAGTTTAAATTCATGTGTAAAACTTGAATTCTGTTTTCAAGTACAGTGAACTATTAAGTTTAAAGAATGATACAAAACAACAATTTGAATGTGCAATAGAACCAAAGAGTCTTTGATTTTGGTCTCATTTTAAGCGATTGAATTTGTTTTTTCATGACTTAACTTTTAATATTTTTGATTTGATTAAAGTATCGACTTTTCTACCTTACATTTTCTCTCTAGATGCTTCTCCCCGAACAGTGTATGCCGCATAAGGTCAGCCAATCTGTGCTGTTAAAATACTTTGTACGTAATTAACTCCAAATGTTATTGTAATTATAGGAAATGCACACGTGGGTATTTTACGCTCCTTTCACCACGGCGACTTCTGGTCTCTTGTGGGACAGGAAATATTGGAGGGATCAAATTTAGTTCACATGTTACAGGTGGTTAAGATATAGCTACAATTCAAATGATATTCCTCTAGGGGAAACACTAACCGTTGAGTATTTACAGTAACAATGGGTCTGGCAACCTGCCCGTGTTGCTGCCACACGGCCTTGTTTGAGTGTTATAGGAGGGTGAAATGGGGTGTCAGGAAAATAAAGGACAAGCAGGGTGCAGAAGTAGCTGGCAGACTACTTACAGAATTTTTTTGTTGCAAGGTTTAAAATGAAATTCCAGATTCCCTACTGCAACAAATGATGTCCATTTTTCAGGAACTTATCTGTACTCCCCAATGCTCCTTCCAGGACCGATATTGCGCCATTATTCACCAACCTAAGTAGAAATAAATTGATGGATTATCATTTGAGTTTATTCAATGGCTCAAACCTTATGGAGGGAGAAAAGAACAGTCCTTGCCATTTAGGTTAATGGTTAAAAATGTGTATGAGTGTTTAATGTCCCTGCAGTGTTTGCTCTGTAGGGGTCTCACAGGGAGAGGAAGATGGCTGTTCTGGGTCAGTGGGGTGGGGACGGCGAGAGCTTAGTCGATTAGCCAAACTCTTTTTTAACCACATCAAGCCCGACTGAAAGGCAGGCAGGCAGGCAGGCTGGTAGGTCTGGGCACACTCGGGCTTTTTGTTGTCCTATTATTCCGCTCGATGATTGAGATAATAAGCAAGGCTTTCTCTCTCACCCTTTATAACCCCCTCCTGTCCTCCCCCGACACTTTCTGTCTCGTTTCTCCTTTAAATGTCCTGTTGCGCCACTCTGTCATTTCCCGCTACTATTTGCATTTTTCCTCCTTTTCTTTTACAGACAAGGTCATATACCGTATGGCTAGTGAGCCACTGATTTTGGTTTCCTGTATCAATCTTATCAGTACAGTTTTTTATACTTTTTTTATTACGGATCTATATGAGAATGAGGCATACAAGTTTGAATCTGAAATTTGAATACAGAAATACTCATCTTAAAAGCAACAAAATGTAGGAATTCAATTCAGAGCGTTTGTGGCGCCTTTGGAAGGTCTCTGAGTTCAACTGTACTGTCATAAAACACACAGTGCTGTTAACGCCTTCCCCCTCATTGAAGTGCATTTGTTGACAAGCACAGGTTGACAAAGTAAGAAGCCAAACAACCACGTCGCATATATGACTCTGCTGGCGTCTACAACCCTTTGTTTGAAAACCCTATGCATGTCGATGTGTATTCAACTCTTTCCATTATGTATTTGGGCTGTGACTAAATGACTCCATTGGAGAGGGACATTTATAACATGCTAGTTGAGATAGGTTTGTAGGGTTCCAAACGTAAAAAAGAAAGACACAATTTAATGGCATAAAATGGATTTATTAACTTAACTGTAAGCCAACCTGACACATAACTTGGGTTAGATGACTTTCTGTACACGGTAAATCTACTAAACACGACAATGATGAAACCATTGTTAGGAAATATATCAGCAGGGATGTTCACTCTGAAGTTGGATTGTTGCTCTACTATTTGCCGTTAAACAGATCATAATACCTATACACTGGGCAGTAGTGTAACCAGTTTGAAACCGTCCAACAGCCACATAGCCAGCTTGGCGTTCGGCGTGCATCCTCCTGTGTTGCGTGGACTTTTGCCGACGTGTCTTAGCTTCAACGGTCACTGTCTTCATCCGTCTCTCAGCCTCATCCATTGTATCAAACAGTGCAGAGATTGGCTACCTGGCTGCTTTGTAGCTAGTGTCCTAAAGCTGTAAGCACTTTTTTGCGAGATGACTGCAGCACACTGCCAAAGTTATATAGTGCAGGAAACAGGCAACTGGGGCACTCTGTGGACATGGGAGAGACGCCATTCTCCCTGTTGAAAGTTATTGTGCCATTAGATCCACCTTTGAAACTACTATCTTAAGGTGGAGAAGTTACATATTGTTGCTTTGAATGACAAAAAATCCCAAAGGCTTTGGTCTGTGATATGAAGGACCAAGAAAAGGGTTAAACCAGTTCACTCAAGTACCCTTATCAACCTGAGACTGTCTTTACACGCAACCTCTATTAGCTCATCAGAGGGGATTTTCTATATGCTGTTGTGACAGACGCACAGTGAAATCTATCCTGTAATTAAAATGTTGTCCTCTGTAAGTGTTCGTCCTGTTTGCCTCTAAGCCCGTCCATCTTCTAATGCTTTGCTAAACTCGTCTGACCTGAGATGGCTCTGAATCGGCACAGCATGTACTGTATAGCACCCAAGGCCCAAACCTCTTTGTTGTAACGACATAGTGGAGCTAAGCTAATGACATTCCCAAACAGCTACTCGCTTAAACACACTTAAACAAACTCTGACACAGATCTTAAAACCAGACTACATATGTTGAGGGATTTGGAAACAAGGTACTTTGAGATTAAGTGGTGCAGGGATCGCTCCTCCCCCGCTCTGGTACCCCCTGTGATGCCTGATTCTGCATTTGCCTTTGTATAAATCCAAATAAGGAGATTTGAGGAGATAAAAGTAAAGGGCACTTAAATCTGCAAACACACTTATGGTATTGTGCAGTCTGGAAGAGTGCGGCGCATCAAAGGCTTTATCCTACTTAACTAGATATTGCTATTACAAATTACTAAAGGGTAGTGTCCTATGCTAAGCTACATTAAGCATAGGAAAATTGTATAGGTTCATGGATTTACAAGGATTAATTTCATTCCATTTCCTTATAAGTACTCCCACTGTAAAATTAAAAAAGTGGATGAAAGGATTCACATACATATTTCATTTCTTCACCTGTGAAATTATAACAGTTTTATAATGGTAGACATCGCTCACGTTTTGTAAATATGTATTAACTTTTGGGGGGTCTTTTGCCTGTATTTAGCGAGGACAGCTATAGAGAGACAGGAACTGTGGGGAGGGACAGCGGGGGATGACATGCACCAAACAAGGTCAGGATCAGGAGTCGAACCTGTGACTAGAGAAACGAGGACTGTAGCCTCAGTACATGGGGCGCCTGCTCTTCCAACTGAGTAAAACCAGCTCTCCTACACATCCATCTTTGAAGCAGTTTTTTTTCTTTTCTTTTAGGGTAGGTCCTGCTTGACATCACCTCGGCTGAACTTGGATTATCTCAACATTTAAAAAAGGAGCACTCCAACAAATTAAGTGTCACAGTAAACTAAACATCATGTGTTGAATCAGGCGCTTTCCTTTAAAACGTCAATACTGACAAGGATAGAAATGACAATTGGAGGACTGGATAAAGACACATAAGATGCAGGAACAAGTGGAGGCAAAAAGGTGAAGAGAGTGGGGTTTTGTTGAGGACACAAACTAAGAAAACTAAAGAAAAAGAATTGCTCCTTAGTCATGAACTGAATAAGGAAATTCTTTTTTCATTCGCTTAAAAAGAAATTGAAAAAAGGAACAATTCCATGAAGTTACTGCTTATTCTTATTAAATCTTCATCTACAGATATTCTGCATTTTAAGATTTCTACTCTATTCTTGAAGGTGCTGTAAGGAATTTTTAGTTAGTGCCGATTCAAAGATGTCTTTGCTGATTTTGTCCAGTACACCAGTAAGAAGTGTTTTTTAACAAAAAATCTCATCCTGCCTTCTTCCAACAGTCAGATCTATCACTTATCAAAAATGGTTGCCATGGGGAATGCAACAACAGTCTGTTACAGACAAATAACATCCCTAACACCCACTCTGATACGGCCGTATTAGGCATTAAAAATAACATAGAAACAGGTAGTATTCATGCTGATGGTCTTGTTTGCTTTTGTAGCTCAGATAGAGGCATCAATATGAATTTCAGTTTGTCTCAACACCAGCTAAGAACTCCTCACAGGAGCTTTTAACTATATTTATAGTTACGTATTGGATTAAACAGATTGATCCAGGAAAGTGATAGGGTTTGGGAAGGGTTAGAAGGTCAGCAGAGGACAGGTGTTACAGTTGGAGTAAAGCCAGTCCTACCAGATACTGATCTCATGATGGTTTGAGGGAACCTCTACGTGACCCCGGGCTCGCCATTAGAGCCTACACAGGGAGGTGTCCTTATCTTTCCCTGCAGCTCCCCCGCAGCTCACTGACAGAACTGGGAACTGTCAATCACTGCTGACATGCGACGTCTTACTCAGCCTAGAGACGGGACAGCACCAGACGAATCACTTCTAAATGACAAATCAGTGTCGTGTTGGAGGTTTATCACTGTTTGGTCTTGGTACGCAGAAATGTCTATCACTGATTGAGGATAAATATGAGCTTGTTTTGGAGTGATATGTGTGTGATAGTTGGGATGAAAATCTCACCACAAGAGGGAACTTTAAAAGGAAGCTGAAAGAAAAGATGCTAGGCTAGCGTATGATGTACTAATGGTTCAATAAGCTTAATTAACAAACAGGTGGCACGAATAAGACGGAAGATTCCCTTCAGTTAAGTGGTGATAATTGAGTGCTGATCTTTGCTCCTCTCTTCCCTCTGATTCTGACAACCTCAGGTGACCTCCCTCTTTCTTCCTTCCTATCCCTTTCTCATCCCTGCCGCCTCCTTATATGGCGAGCTATAATGATACACGTTGTAAAGTCTGTGTAAGCACTACCTTCAGACACTAAAAGTGACCCTCAGGAGTGTAATGGGGCTATATTCCTGCTGGCATTGTGAAAAGGTGAAAAAAAAACAATTTATAAGGCTTTGTACTGCCACTTAAGGACTCCCATCACCGGTTTATTTGCGGTGAATGAGGAAGCTCGTAATTTCACGGTTTTCAGAGGGAAAATGGGCATGTTTTCGGAGGGGAATAGCAGGTTAAGCTGCAAGTTCAGGTGTGGTGTTTGTCTGTTTGTTTTGCACAATGAAAACATGTAATGACAACATGGACGAGTGTGACCTACAAAGGGCAACATAGCTGTGTTGTCAATGGCAGTATTCTGCATTTTTATTGTCAGCAAAACCCCCCCAACCTACATGTTTTGTTTTGCAAAAAAAAATACTGAAACAAATTACAGCCACACTGACAAACACTGTTCTGCTACCACGGTAACCAAGGAGATATCCAAATGGGTTTTAATCTGCATGTGAAAATGTAGTCCCTACAAATGCACTAATACATCCTGTTTGTGTAATCTTTGCTTTAAAAAAATGCTTTGTCAAGCTGTGGTAGGAAATAATTAAGCCTTCTTTATAATTAAAGTACATATTTTGATCTGTGGTTTAAATGTGTTCAGATGGATTCAGAGGCTTGGTTAAAGGTAGGAAAATTGAGTATTGCCTCTTGGTCTTGGTCTGTTCTTGTATTTTCTTTACAGCGTCTTTTAATATTATCTGCTTTAATCTTTAAAGAGATGCTTTATTTTGGTATGATTTGCAATTTCCCTAGAAATAATCAAATATATTTGATGAAAATGGAGGTTTGGAGAGAAACGGTGTCTTCCGTTTAAGAAGGCTCTTTCTTCTGCTGAGTCAATCCCAAGAAGCTTTTGGTTTTGCCTATTAACTTCTTTAAACTGCAAGTTAAAGCAGTGTTTTACACATTTTCATACTCAAAGGCTTCCTCATCTCCAAAGCAGGTTTAATTCCTGAAAAAGCCATCATATTCCTCTCCTGTGCTCACAAAGATTACACTGGAAGTAAGAAACCCAGGAGCTGTTGGTATTAGCGGGCCTGGGAAATTACATCTTCTTTGTTCCATAAGTGCTTGGACTGTTAATCGGCCTGAGTCTAAGACTATGGACCACAAGTGAAGCCAAAGCCTCTGAAAGCCTCGTCCACATGTTCCTGTGAGAGAGAGGAGGAAGAGACGAGTATATGAGCAAGTGAGAGAGACAAGCTCCTCTCTATCAGCCCAAGTTCTCATGTATTTATATGAAAGATATTTATTCAATTTCTAAACTCGGGGGACGGTGGATGATAATCCGTTAAATGTCTGCACACACCTTCTCTGCTACTGGCACCTTATTAAAATATGTAGATTAATTTGCGACCGGTTCTGCATGTGATTAGAGCGGCTGGATTGGGTGCTCGAGATTCAGCTCATATTTGTAATCTTCTAAATTTAACAGCAAGTGAGAACTTGTCAATTAAATGGGATGAAATGATGGGGAAGAGTAAGATTCATCTTCATCTCCTTGTTTTACGCCTGAGTGGCCACAGAGTTATCATTTACAGGGCTTCAGATAATTGGCAGCAGTTTTGTTGAGCACCTCAGACTCGGGATGAATTTGTATTCTTCAGCCAGATAGCAGCTCAATACACTTTGGCAAAGTGCAGCCAAGCTTTGTCAATTATAGCGTGTGTCACTGGGAAAAAATATCATGTCACTCCAGATGAGGGGAAGGCATTAAGAGAAGGAAGAGATAAAATAAGACCTTATGGAATTTAATGGTATTGATGTCGCGTTGTTTGAAGGTGATTGATTTGCACTTTCCATTCTTTGATATCAGGATCTTTTTTTTTCTTTTCTTGAATTTCACTACAAACAGAAACTAATTAATGCAGCACCATTGACAAGAAAGTTGGGCCAGTTTAATTTGTGTGGGGGGTGGGGGTGTGGGAGATAAAAGTAAGGATGTTCCATTATGTGATAGAACGGTTATAACACAAATTAAACTTTATTAAGCTATAAGTAATAAAACAGTTGCTTTTTCATTAACTTCAGTTTGACTGATATTTGTACTTAAAGCTCCTGTGTGGATTTTAAACGTTTTATGAAACCGACTGAAAGAACTACAAATGCCTCTATGTAACCATCAACAGCCAAGCAAATCATAACTGAAAAGACTGATTATCTTAAAATATATAAATATAGTCTGCAATCGCTGCCGCAGGGTAGGTGTCAGATGAAGTGAGTGACAGCAAAACAGCCTTTGTTTACATTTTTCAGACCAAAGATTTGCGGTGAGCGATATGTTTGGCTCTTTAAAGGACAGCAGGATGAGAGTTTTTTTTAAAACATTACTTACACATGTACAGGACAGGTACCACTTTGTCCACAGGGGTCGCCAAAATCAATACTAATCGGAAGTTCCTCACAGGAGCTTTAATAAGATTACAGCAACATTGATTTTTTATTTTTTTTGTTGGGGGGGAGAGTCATATTTTGTAACAAGGTTATAAATCAATACTTATAACAATAATCAGTAATTTTGGAAAAAGAATGCAATATGGCAATACAAATATAACTTTGTGAAGTATTTAAATATATTTTCTGCCCTCTAGTGATTCCCGCCTTTAGTGTACACAAATATATACTGTACATTTATTTCTGCTTCTTAGTACGGCATCGTTATTGATGGTTTAAATCGAATAAAAGTAAACAAATTCATGATTTCATTCCTAATATGACGGATTAATTGCTTAAAAAACGACTCTAAAGAAAACCAAAGCTCCTCATTAAGAGCCTATAGTTTGTACCTTTAGTTCCAGTGTCCAGATATAAAGTACACAGCCTCCATTAACAATCATATAAGACTTTTTTGTCCCCTTCATTGGCAGCTGGTCTTTCTTTGTCAACCTTTGACTGAGCTCAATGAGACAACAGAACAATGATCTGACAATGAGGTCCCCACACAGAAACCTCTTTGTCATCAAACACAATAACACGATTTGGGTTAATTAAATCTAAGCTAATAGGCAGTGATTGAGCCCTACATTTGACTCAAATCGAATTAGCAGTGCCTTTTAGACAATGGCGCTGTTCCATGACTGCGTGGTACGGAGGGGTCGCGTAGGCCTCTGGAGCAGGTTTGGATTGATCTGAACCGGATGAAATTATGTCCTGCTCCAGCACACAATCAATAAGAAAGACGGAACATCCTAACAGCAATGGACGTGACACTCTTCTGATGTTATCTTGTGATTTATATTCTATAAAACTTTAAATCACTACATATTGTCTTTTTAACTTTTTCTTTCAAACTCAGTTGTACCCAGTAAAGTTTTCAGTTGGAAGTTGAAGTCGACCTGTTGTGCTCTGTGACAGTTATAGCCATGGGGCTCTCCTTCTCTTTGACCAGACCTCAGTAAAGACCCCAGGGCTCAGGAAAGACAGAGGTGAAACACTCACACTCACACATACACAGATGGAGCTGTCTTGACAGTGTCTGGTTTCACCTCCTCTCAGCACTTTTCCATCCCTGGGGCAGGATTTTGCAATTCCACTTTTCCCCGACTTTGACGGTAAAAAAAAAAAAAAAAAAAAGTTTCAGGCTCAAACCTACAACTGTACTGCTGCATCATTTTGTTGAAAGAAAAAAGAAAACTCTCGGTTGAAGGAGGATTATTGAGGTGGAGTAAGTGAGTGTACCCCTCCCTGTGCAGGAGAGTCCTCAGCAGGGTTTAACTGAGGTTAGCTTGTAGGTAGATTGGTCTGGACAGGAAAGGTAGTCTGGTGCTGAGTGGCCAACGAGACAGGATTAGAGGCCGCTTCTGACATTTGGCACAACACCCGACTGGGGGCAGAGTTAATTTAACCGTGAGGGGTCACGGGGTCGTGGGCCTGACCCAACCAATGCTGGCAGGCTGGGAGGGGAAAGAAGACACGCTTGAGTGCCACCGCTCTGTGAGAAAAGTGAAGTACACTAACAAACAAATGTGAGGAAATTATTCAAGAAAACTTTCAGTTGTACAAAGAAAAAAAAAGGGTTGGGAAAATATTGTTGTCCTGACTCACAGGATGCATTAATCATATTGATGGTGCAATATTTGAATAAAAAAAAAATACAACAGATTGTTTCCCTAGAATTTCAACTCAATGCCTCATTGCTTCACGACTCCTCACTGTACCACTTATGACATGAATGAGGGAGACATGAACTGAAGTTAACTGGTCCAAGACGGCAGGTACTTATGGCCTGGAAATCTCCCACCAACCACTTCGGTCTGCCTGGCGAAAGGATTTGATGTTTTTCTTGAGCCTTGAAAAAAAGTATTAACTTAGAGGGTGTAATGAACATTGTAAACAAACCAGTTTTGTCAATTCCATTCATTTAGCAGTTTGCCTGTCTCTATCGTATCTGTCCGAGTAACATTGCTGCACTATAGAAGAAGACGAAGAAGAAGAATTTTACATTCTTCAGTTTATCAGGTATCGCAATTTATCATTATAAGATTTATATCGATTACTGCCGCATCGCTGTGTTGTCATGTTGTCGTGGGCACTCATGACGTATCCTCTCCTGACTAACCCTCTTATACCCCTCCCTATAAACGAGTAAAGTTGATTATTTTTGTAAGACTGTAAAGACCTGTGTATGCTAGTGTAGTGTAGTGTGTGTGTGTGTGTGAGCGTCTGTATAAGTGTGTCTCACAGTTGGGTGTGTGATGGGTTCAGAGCAGGAGCGGCAGGACCTCCATGGTCCTTCAGTCCTTCACTCAGTCACTTCCTCGTGCTTGACTGCTCTGCTCAGCCAGGCTGAAAGCTGCTCCGTTGTCAGGTTGGAGTGTGCTAATTAGGCTCCGCTTTAATTTTCCAGGATGCTCTACTGCCCTTTAAATGGCCATTTCAAATTCAAAGTGATGGTAATTGTACCGTGGCATGCTGATCTTGTAATCACCCTGGGATTTTTTTTTTTTTTTTTTTTTTTTTTTTTTAAAGCTTGGGATTTTTTTTCTTCATTTTCTGCTCTAAGTTCGATCTCTATCTGTTTCTATCTTGTTTAATGTAGTTCTTGGCCTTTGTTTCTTTCTGCAGAGATTGTAAGTGCACGTTGCTCTGCAGACCTTCAGTGAGTGTTAAAGGAGTAACCTGTAGGTGCTTTCATTACAGTATGTAAATAAAACATCTTCATAAAAAGTAAGGGATTTGGTAAAAACCAAGCTTTTAAAGTTCTTCTTTCCTCTGTGTTATTGTCACTTTAAATGTAACTCTCAGATGTCACTGGGTCACCGATTCCACTAATCTGCTTCAAAGCAAGCATTGGAGAACATGTAATGACACATTCAGCGGCCGCTGGACTGAGAATAAACTAAAGAAAAAGGCAGAAAATTGACAAATTATACTTGTTGGAAAATGTATTCAGGGTGATTAACCTCGTGTTACATTTTTTCATTTGGCTTACATCCCGGTCCAACTTGCACAGATTAAACTGGTTGATGAGTGGAGCAGCTGGAGTTATGAGAACACTGCAGAAAAGAGTAATTCTGATATCCTCCTGGAAGAGTAATTGGGGTTAATGAGTGGTGCTGTATTAGAGGAAATTATTACATTTGGTCGAAACGATGAAGAATTTCAGTGGCGGACATTACAGGAAAAAACTCTGCCTAATGTTACAAGTCTTGATAAATGTACCTACACGCATTAGCCGGTATAGAAAACGCTTTTATTTCAATAATGTGTTTGCCATTGAATTCACCTCAACTTTTCTGCATCTGTTTCAAGCCCAGCAGAATTTCTGTCGTCTACTTTTCTGTATTGAACAAAGCTCACACACAACGCACCACATGCAACTAAATCAAAATTAATTTATCAAATTAAAACTTTTCAGAACATGATCGATTTACTTGCCTGAATCTTAATTGATTCCAGCGGGTGTGTTTCCTTTTGTTAAAAGTGGAAACACCCTCTCTGTTTGATGCTATTTACTCCTGTCCTGGGCTAGCTTTGCTTTGTCAGGTGAGGTTTTTATTTCTTCTTGAAAGGGATTCCTTGAAGTGACTCGGGTGTCAGGTTTGTGACGCTTCCTCTTTTCAATTGTCTTTGCACTGCGAGGAGATGTGAGGACGGGCGGCTCCTCAGCCGTCACAATATTGATACTGTACGATGGCTGTCGAGGCACCAGCCCCTCGCTTCTAATCTGCCCTGACAGACCACGCAGCACATGAATGATAGCAGGTGTGACATCACAAATAAGAGAGGACTCAAACGAAGGGAATGAAAGAGAAAACTGAATAGAAATGAGGAAAAGTTTTTGGGGACTTTTTTTTTTTAATTTACTCTTTCATAGAATGGAGGTCTATTGTCAGATTCAGTATTCTGTCTTTGTTGTTTTATTCTTCTTTTCTCTGTTCCGTTATCCGTTATCCTTTTCTCCCTCTGTTCTGAAGCTGGAAGAGATGGCTGATGGGACGGTGGCCCGGGCCATTTATTGTGGCGATGTCAGCAGTGGATTTATTTTCTCTTTAGTGTGCGGAGGGAGACGCTGAACAGGATGCTTCAGACGGTAGAACAAAGGCATACAATAGACTTCTTCAAAGACACCTTGAAGACACTGATTCATCAGTCAGACAAGCAGCCTGTGGGCAGGTGTCTGGACACAATGGGTCACTCAGATATACACACGCACACACACACACACACACACACACACACACACACACACACACACAAAGACAGAGGAAGAAAACACACATGCCAGCTAAATCAACTCCAAGCTTTCATTGAGATCCTGTTAGATAGATGGGTCCTGGATGGCACCTTTGTCCCATAATGCAGTAGGAGCTTTGCAGCATGAAGCTCTTTGTTAAGTTGTGGATCTAAGTCACAACAACACAGCCAATACCTTCACTGTCAACATCATGAACACCAGACAGAGACATTTAAAAAATGGTTTCTTTACTTGTTATTATTAAACATACTGTATTAAATATATAATTGTGTAAACTACAGATACTAAACCTCATGTAACTTCCAACAGGCAAGGTATGAAGTTGCTTGTTTTGTCCAACCTAAAAGTCTAAAAACTTAGAGACATCCAGTATTTACAACACTAGTCTTGTCTATTTGTTAGTAAAGAGAAAATAAATGTGCAAATATGTTAATAATCAATGAATTTTTCTTTTTTTTTTAAAACAAAGACATTTTTTATGCCAGAAATTCCTCAACTTCAGCTTCTCAGATGACCCATTTTACTAATTCTCTTCTTTGTGTATCCTTCTGTTTGTAGTTGGACCATTCAAGACATTAAAGAGGTCAAATTGGGAGAAAGTGAGATAATCATATCTCTTACAGTTATTTGACATTTCATAGACAAATCAATTGACTTGATTAAACAGCGATGTTTTGTTAGTGTCCCAATTGACAGTTATTTAAATAACAGCAAATACTCAACTTTGAAGTGTTTTGAGGAAACCAGCAAGAGGAGTTCAAATTTTTGCTTAAAACAAAGAGAGACTGACTAATTACTGGAGCTCTTCTTCTGGTTTCCTCAACATTGAAAATAAAAATAGATGTGTATTATAAAGTTTTGTGTGTTTTTTACAGGTTCAGGTATGTTAGTGAAGAAAGATTAGGAATAAAGATTTCTCTTGTGTCGTTTTTTGTTGTTTGAAATCGTGAAAAATGCAAATGATATGTTTGTGTGTTGCAGCAGGAAGATGAATAGAGAGCAGATGTGCATCGCGGCACTGTCAGAGTTTGATATGACAATAAGAGGTTTGCTTGGTCATATTGTCTGCATCCAAGGCTGTTTTGGGGCGTTGTTGTGCCTGGTGTGAGTGACAGGGTGAGAATAAGGAGCAAATGTCTGATTGGGCACCGTTTCCAATTTCAATCCAATATGAACAGGGTGCAGTTCTATTTAGAAAATGGCCTTCACCTGAATCCAATAGTATTTTTCTTATGCCTTACTTTCTATCAAACTACCAAATAAAAAATAAAAACGTTCTGTTTTCATAGTTTCCACGAGCAGTCAGAAACAGATAATACGTCTCTACTGTGGAAGTATGCGTCAACAGTGGATCCTTTCATTTCTATTTTTTTAAATGATATTATTGCTGGATACTGACTGTCCACATTAAAGCTTCTAGTAATAGTTGCCAAACCTCCTGAGAAAATTATCTTGTTTTTCCTCTTACTTCTTTGTCTCATTGCCAATATACTGTAAGTCCCCCTGCCTCCCCCGAGTCCCACAGGAAAGACTCTTGAAATTGTTCATTTACCGAGAGGAAGAAGTTGAAGGCCAGGACATTCTTTTTTTCTGTCAGATTTGTTAAGATTATTCCCATCATGATCCTATTAGCCACATGGAGAATGTGACTACTTAAGATGGATTTATGGAAAAATAGTTATCCCCAAAAAAACATTGGTCGGTGGATGAATCTAAAACTAGCCCACCCCCCCCCCCCCCCCGAACCCACCCCCCACTACAGAACTTATTCCCTCTGCAAATTCGATTCAAGAGGCTACATTTGTGTTCTCAAGGCCAACAAGTCTGAAAGTCATAATCCCAGACCACAAGTACCACTTCACGTTCCCAGCAGGCTCCTTTCCTGGAACTTTGAGATTGCTGAGGCGGAGCTGATTTGCAGAGGGATTAATCTGCCCGAGCACCTGCAGTCTCTGCAACCAGCCATCGCCTGGCTCTTTGAGACCAAACAACAGTGGGTTACCCGAGGTAAAACTACTGAAATCTAAAAAAGAAGTTGTCCAAGTTTCACACACTTTAACAAATAACAACAATTATGGTTCAGTAATGAGGATTTGTTGCCAAGAAGTAATTGGTCTTGAAGAAGGAATTCGTCCCGGTGTTTAACAGTTAACCTAGAAGAAAAGGAAAGGAAGCCTGCTGTTATGAAACTTTGATTAACTTATTAACTCAATAATGTACTATGTATATGTCTATTTGGCATGTAAAAACAGCTGGCAAGTTTGTACAGGAATTTGCAAGATCATGCCAAGATATGATCTTGAGTATGATCAAAAGTTTTACTCTATGAAATACCAGGATGTGTAAATGTAGGCCGATAATGTTTTGTTTGCCGACTTGTCCAAGTCTTATCCACATTTCCCTAATCCCCCTTTCTTGCTGGTTTCGATTCATTGGATTCATTTTCCTGCACTCATCCTAATGAGTGAGGCTTACCTTCCCCTGCCCTTCCACCGTTTATATTCCTCAGGTCAGAACCCCAGCTCAAGGCCCCCATGGCCGGCGCCATATGTGAGCCAAGCAGGGGGTGGTGCAGTGGAAGCCTGCTAGTCATGCCACCGAGCTCAGGTAGGCTCCCCGAGCCGGATCCCCCCCACCCGGGGCACCCAGGGGAGAGGAGGTGTTAAAACCTGAAGGGCCTTTGCTTGGTCCCCCCTGAGCATGCAACCATCTGCTCCCCGCCCACACCCAGCTGGCCACCTTTGATCCCACCAAATTTGAGCTAAAACGAGGATGATGACTGAGGTTTTCCAGTTTGCTCTGGAAAAGCACGAAGGGGGGAGGAAGAGCAGAGGTTCACGGAGACTCGACATGGAGTGAAGCCTTGGTGATGACATGGCAATGAATCCCAATTTAGAAAGCATGCATTGTCTTACACGAATGTCTTTCCAACTGAAAATGACTATTTTGTTATTGTGCAAGGAAGTGAGTCAGGAAGAAAACATGAATTTCTCTGTAAAAGCAGATACAGATTTAACATCCTCAACTCACAATAAGGGCTAAAAGAATAACAGAAAGGCATGCATGAGGCTGTCATTAACATGACATTGCAGACTGTACAATGAGGAAAATTACAGGTAGATTGCCCATTACTTTGCGAAAATATACGGAACCCAACCATGTATCTTCCTCAATGGCTTTTAACACATTGCAACCATGACGATATAATTGCAACATCTCATATCTCTAATTATAACACGTCTCTCAAACAGATGTAAAAAGTGACCCGGGGCAGATTAAAATTGATATCAGAATGATCAGAACGCCTCTCTTACACAAAAGAATGTATGGATCTGAGCCAAATGGCTCATATTCGCTGTGATTAAAACGGCATTTTGAACTGAACGACCAATTCAGTGATGAATCAGTGAGGAAGCGGAGCACACAATCAGCATTTTCCTCCTGCGAGCCAGCACCAAATTGATTCCACAGAAAATATCATGTGAATAATTAAAGGCATTGATTAAACAGTGAGATAATATTTAATTAAGGTGGCTCATTAGAATTCTGGTGCACTGCCATTAATGGGTCATTAACACAATTAATTAATTAAGCACCCTCTAACTTCCAAAAGGAATTCAATTTATAATGAGTACATGTTTTTGAAGAAGTTAATTAGGTAATCCTCGCTTCCTTAAAGTCTTGTGTACAGAATCTAATGTGAACTACAATTACTGCTAGAACTTGCAGAAGTTCTCGTCAAGGATGAAGCCTGAATGGTCTGACTTGTTAATGTGGGGAAAGAAAGTGTTTGTATCTGGTACATTGTGAGCTTAAATTGGGTTTGGAGAAGAGTTTTTCTACTCATATTTAGCTTGTCCAAAACATTACAAACCAGGTTTTGTCTTCAAGTTTCTTTAGATTTTTTTCCGCCGAAGTAGAAGAAGTTTCTTAGAGGAAGGAGACTTTATTTTGGCTAACTTTGAGAGAAAAAAAAAAAGTTTGATTTAGGGTTGTTCACATACTGATACCAATACCTCTATCAGCATCAGCCTAATACCTGCCACTTCCTGATACCAGGCATTTGCGAGTACAATCCTATAACCAATTAGCCCCCCAAAAATGAGCTGGTTTCAGGTTAATCTGTTGTGACAACAAGAAAATTACAAGCATGTCATCAATATATTTTGGATTTTTTCTGACAATGTGAATGTAATCATACTAGTATTAGAGGTGACCTTGACAGAGGCCAATACTCGAGCCTAAGAATCAGAATGAAATGTGTTATTGGAACATCTCTAGTGTTATTATGAAGTTTTAATCTTAAATCTTCAATTAAATGAGGATTTATTAGAAAATCTTCTCAAATTTGGAAGAAGAAAAAAAATCAAATCAGAGGTCTATGGCATTACACATTTCCACTTCCTCGCCATGAAATATTTTGGGAGTGCTTGATCTGTATTCTTCAGAGGGAAGAAGGCGAGGTGGAAAAGTGACAGCTAAAGCAGCCCTGTGTGTGATCAGGGGTGAGCTCCCCCGGTGCGATCCCTCACCCCTGTAGCGTGAACAATCCTCAGACGTGATCTGCCAGGCTAACCGGCTTGCATAAATAAAATCGGTTATCTCCCCATCCCTTTTGCCTCCCTGTCCACACTCGGGGGCTGCATGTAATCAGGCGAGGGGGGCCGATGGGATAGGGGCCGTTTTTCTGCCGGAATAATCAGAGGGTCTCCATGTGTCCTGGTCATACGTATTAATCCTGCCTTTCCTTTGGCTGGCCTTATCAGCTCCCAAAGCCCGGCTCTCATGGGATCTGGGCTGCTGTCTCAGCGCCCGCCTAATCTGCCCTGAGAAATTGTTAACAGGATGTAAATGCGTCCACGGATGATATATGGCTTCTTGTATAACATACATGTTATTGTTAAGCGTTTTGCATGCAGCCTCTGAGATTATGCACACAGAGAATGGGAGAGATGGTATTGATTGATGGAATAACAAATGTCGAATATCGTTTTAGATGCAAATGATCACACAGGGTTATGGGACAAATCTTTTTTGCCGCTTATGGATATGGACAAGGATGAAATAGTGGAGGGATTGGAGGACTTATCTTCAGAGGCTATTTTGGTTTAATGGAATGTAGATGGTGGTGCAGAAGAAAGCTGGATTTGACCATTTTTTTTTTCATTCTTCAAATGTGTGAATCCGTGTGGCCTGATGAAAATTTGGATTTCACTTTAAGGGACCTCACAGGAATGATATGAGTCATGTTTCATTTTTCAAAAACATCTTAAGGTGTCGTTCGCAATTAGCGTTGGAGACACTGAGTGAGTACAGGACGCGTGCTTTGTTTTCGTGTCACCCCATCCTGAAATGTGTTCACTGCGTCTGAGCAGTTTTGACAAGAATCCTCTCCTGCCACTTTCAGTCAGAACCTGGTTTGAGTCAAAGTCAACTTCAGCTCCCACTCTGACGCTTTTCTATTTTGATGTACGCTGTTTCATCTTGAGTCTGTCAGCAGAAAGGGGCGTATCGCCGGTATGCATTGGAAATGTCCGCGCAAGCTGTCAAAGATTGCATTTTTAAAACATCAATGAAGTAAATGGTATACGCTGTCAACTGTAAGCACTATATTGTATCTCATCGGCATAGAGACGTTTCTGTCTTTCCAAAGGAATCTCAAATTATGATCACTGGGCCTCCACTCTGAAACAGAAAAGAATTCATTAATCCATCCTCCAATCATGAATGTCTTCAGTTTTGTTGCTTTTTACGTTGTCTTTGTTTCGGGATGTTCAGAACACAGACGGTCTTTGTTGTCACTTCCTGTCAAGGTTGGTTAGGACTACGCTTCAGCTTCGGATGGACAGAAAGCTGTGTGATTTTTCTGCAGTAACAGTAATTAGACCCCCCCCCCCTTCATGCAAAGCATCTCAAAGTACTGTCTCCTATGATTAAAGACAGCTCATCATCTGTGGCTATTCTCCGTCTGATTTAGGCCCCCACAGAGTAACGTGTACAACCAAAAGTAAAGCACGATTGTCACCCAAAGGAGGATCTGCTTTTTCATAATTCAGATACAACCCACTCCAGGATCAGATGTTGAGCTACATTATTGCCTTTTCTTGACTTTAATCAGTAATACTCATTGTAAAATATTTTCTTTCTGAAGGTAGTCCACAGCATGTAGGTTTTACTTCAGAGTGAGGGCAGCAACTTGCATTTCTTTTTTTACCATTTAGTCTAAGAAATGTACAAGCTAACTATACCCTAACAATTTACCAGAGCTTAGGATGATGCTTTTAAACGACATTCTTTGTTCGACGAAACACCAGACATATACATACGTACAAATGATGAAGTAAAAAGTTTGATCCAGATTTTTTTTTCTGCAAAGATATGACTGAAACTATGAATTTAACATCAAAATAGTTGGCCACTCCTTTTATTTGATTGACAAAAAGATTAATCAACCAATCTTTCCAGCTCTGATGTTAATATTTTCATATCAACTTAAAAAAGGACAGAAAAGTGTTATTCAGGATTTTGCCACACTCAGAGTCTGTGACAGCACCTTAGGACAGCAAACCGGAGGGACCTGACAGAAACTGGCAGGACAGAGGACTCCTGCAAACATGCCACACCTAAAGAGGCTACGCAGAGACACACACGGGAAGGAAATTGACTTGAAGAGACTGAATGATACATTTGTTCAGCAACTATAATTACCAAAAAATCAAATGTTGAGCCTGTCTGCATGGTGGCAACTTTTAATGGAAATGTTACAAATGAGGCCCTTGAATAATGAATAATTTCTGACCACTCTCAGCGGTGTCTCACAGCGAGAGGGTGCCAAAACGTGGACATTTTTCAAGCTGGGGACTGATTAGGCAGAGGATGGGACTCGGCTGGAGGACGGACAGCGCAGCGCTTCCCCAGAGAATAAATTTGCACCTGGCCCATCCGGAGCAACAGCCCCGTGCACCGTGCACTGGGCTTAATTAAAAAACATGGCTAATTTGCACACTCTACTTTGCTTCAGAATTGGAATCTACCTCACCACTGAGTCTGTTAATTTGCACAGGATACTACCGACTGAGAGGGGATGCGGCTGTGATGGGTTTGACAGGGGAACTGGACAAAGAGGGGACACAGTGAAAACATCCACACTGCGCTCGCCCTATCTCTGCTCCATGCAGTGTTCAGGGAGGGGGGGGGAAACTAACTTTGATTCTAACATACCAGAGGAATAATCCTAACTGCTCCGTAGTATGGGATAAGCTCCACAAAGTGAAATCACACAGGGGCGGGTGGTAGAATGGGAATCCTGACACGTCTTTTCTGACAGGTGACCGGATTGATGATTCCAGGAGTAAATGTATATTGCAGAAAAGGCGGATGAATTATGACAGTTTTCATATTAAGCAGACTTATCTGCTGCAAAGAGCATTAAGAGTGCCAAGTACATCGACCGATACTATCACAAATTGACCTGCCAATCACCTCACCCTGGCTTCAAAGGTACAGATAAGGTATTTAAGGTCACTGAAAGCAGACTCGGTCGTCTGTTGGTCTTCATCTTTCCTATTATCAAAACCATGTTTCGCTGTGGACGGGGAAAGCGCCTTGGTCTCTCTTACAACATGAAAAAGATGTGGGATAATTCGCCCAGGCTCAAAAATGGAAGCTAAGATTTTACACACTAACTGAAATAGCCCTTTAATACTTCCTCCACGTCTGAAAAGACTCAGTAGCTGAGGGGTCGCAGGGGGAACTTCTAAGGGCTTATGAGGTAATCTCATTGATATTTATTCATCTAATGACGACTAAGAATGTAAACCGATGGCTACATTCATTCCAAGATGACCCCAATGAGTCTTCCATATTAAAGTAATGAATAGTACATAAAGGGAGCTCCAAATCTTAGAGTCAGACGTAGAGTAAGCTCCGCTGCAGAGCAATCCCAGCAAGGTATTAAAGTTAGCAAATGGTAGATAATACCACAAGATTCACAGATGTATGTCCAACAATGATCCTGTGAGGGTGAATTAAAGCTCCCGGCAAATTGGATGTAACTAAGACTTAAATAAAGACTCTGATATTGTAGACAGAAATTTAAACAGCTATTCCTCCCTGTTCCTTGTTTGAGAACTCTCACATGGAATTTGGATATGGACTAAAAACAAATTCCGTCTTCAAATAGCACAGTGTACTTGTGGTAATTACATATTTCCACAGATCAACTGTGACTTAGTGAAAAGGAAAGACGTCAAATGTGGGGTTTTGTGTTGTTCCTGAGAGATAGAAGGAAGCGGAGAGAGGAGAGACAGAAGAGCTCTGGAGACAGAAAGTCGCGGATAAGGGAGAGTGTTACTTTTTAGGGGGGGAGATCACTCCTCACGTCGAGCCGGAGCTGTCGTACCTGTCGCTGCGGTGCTGACAGGCGGTTTGTTTGGACGGAGGGGGTCAAGCAAGGAGCAGGGGAAGTGAAAGAATGCTAAGGACACTCAAAGTTAGTGATAGCAAGAGGGGATTGGGCAGCAGAGGTGACATTGTGATTTATTGACTCCTCGGGGGGTCATCTTGACCCCAGTTTGGGGTCACTGTACAGCCACGGGTAATGGGGAATTTTCCTGCCTTTATCACCACTTTACACAAACTGCAGAACACAAGTATCTGTGAGTTCAAATCACGACATATCATTTAAAATTGAGTTATTTTAATTTTTTTGAGGAGAAAAAGAATAAAAAAAGGATTAGGTTACATGCTTGCCTAAATAAACAATGGCATCAACTGATCATCTTGTGTTTAAAGCCTCTACAAATCTGTCTTTTTGTTATCATAAATGCATATAACATAATGAATTCACAATACATTTGTATTAGTTTTGAAGATTATCCCAGAAAAACTAATGCAAATTTTGATTGACATCTCCCTGGCCTTGAACAAAGCATGTGCTAATGAGCAGATTCCCCTTTAGGATGTTGTTTAACTCAGAATCAGAGGAGGAAGTAGAGGCTCTGCAAACTGGAAATATGAATGCTATCTGCTACTGGATGATTGGTAACAAGCTGTCTCAGCATTAGCAGTTAGAATACAAGGTAAGCTAAGAAGCCCACTTCCAACAGAGAACCAGGATTATACCATAAACTCAAATGTTTAAGTGTAAATTACCATTTTGGACACTTGCTACCATGAGCACAAGACCCTTCATCAGATAATTACAAAATGCGTATAGCTGATTTGTGTTTCCAGTTGCTTTATAAGCTTAAACAGCAGCAGTCCCTCTCACTTCAGCTCACGTCTGCCCCGCTTCAGCTGTTGTTTTTGTCTTGTTTACTCAACATTCACTGGGGTTGATGTTGTCATCACCTGTGAAATGACTAAGCTCAGAGTATAAAGCTCTAATGAGAAAACACACAAAAGGCCCTCAATTTGGCAATGCAGCATTACACAGAGATGTATGATCCAAATCCCCCCAGCTATACAAACATGTAGCTTTTCATATGGCCTGTTGTTGCCGACCGTTTGGCCTGCGTGGCCATGAGGGCAGCTGTTGACACTGTTACCACTGCATTTCCTGTTAAGCCTACCAGCTGCCTCTCCTCTATTCTCTCCAGCCCCCTGGACGGGTGGGTGAAACAAGTGTTACCAGCCGCCGCGACGACAGACAGCTCCTTTCTGCCTCTGGCTGTTACTGTATCACCAGGCTTTCATAGCACAAAGAAAACCAGCGAGCGTGGAGACCACAATGGCCTCACCGCGCACCTCACCAAAGCCCTCTCTTATTAACACACACCCTTCGTGCTACAGGTTCAACCAACAACTGGAGAGGGGGCGTACGGAGGCTGAACTGTTTGCCACGTGCACAATGATAACAGGGCTGTGGATGAGTGTATGTCAGCATTAAAGCTGACCACAATTGAGATGCAGCTGAATATACAAAGGTTCATTTAAAAAAAAAAAAAAAAAAAAGAAGAAGAAGTTAAGCAAAACCAGGGGCTTTGGCTGTTCATGAATCTATGTCCAGGTCTCATAGAGCGCAGTGTGAGACAAAAAAGAAAAAAAACTACTAAAGCTGCAACAATTAACGGATTAGTTGATGGAAAGAAAATGGATTTCCAAATACTTGAATAATCAAAGCAACTTTTTTTGCGATTTTCAATCCAAAAATAAAATGTCAAATATGTGAATGTTCCTGTGGATAGATAGAACATTGTGGGCTTTCCCCATTGCTCTGTCAAGATTGAGTAATTAGCGCAAGGTTTTTTTTTGTTTCATTTGAAATCAGGAAAGTCAATAAGTCAATATTGAATAAACGTCAATTGGTCAATAATAATAAAAAGTCAAAAGGTAACTAAAGTGGGGGGTTTAATCCCCTGTGACCACCGCCATAGGTCCTTAAACACTTCTGGTGTTAGAAAGGATCTTGATTTATTTGAGAGTTTTTCTCCCTGAGGCCCCTTTTCATCTTCAAGCCTTGAGCTCAGGTCATATGCTGTGGAGTTCTTGATGTGAGGTCTTAATGTTTTCAGTGCTCATGTTAATAATCACATGTGATTTCTGACAAGCTATCTGAACTTGGACGTCTAAACAAACAAGAACCAAATGAGATTGTTCCAATTCTGATTAATTAATTACTTCAAGGTTTGCACTCTTAATGTTGTTTCTCCTCACGAGTTATATTCATATTTCAACTTAAGCGATCAGAGTCTCCTGAGTCATTCTTTATTGTCAAGCTTAATGAAATTTCCTCAACACCAAAGTTTGATAAATCATGAACATAGTCAGCTTTCTAATCGATAATTAGAATAATTGTTGATTCAGCCCAAAACACTATACATTACCAAATTCCCCAAAAATGGGAGATGGGAAAAGAGTATTAAACAGCAACAAATAATGTCACCAAACATATGGTTTATTGTTCTTTGATTTAGTGGTAGAACTGCAGAGTATCCTTATATGCAGAGTGAGAAAAGGTGTGTTTGTGAATGTGCATGAGCTCCCCTCCATCCCCCATCCAACTTCAAATATTGACTGTCAGGAAGAGTGAGGAGTATTCAAATTATTAGTTTATAAGCATAAGGAAAACCGTGCAGGACTTGTGATGTAAATGTATGTTATGGATGTATGTATAGCTTCTCAAAGTGACGCCAAAACAATGATTGCCTAATGTGCGAGAGAGTCTCTTTTTCATAGCGCGCAATCGATAATGAAATCTGACCATTTTGATGGGACGGGGGCTTTTAAGAGCAGACTTTGAAAAAGTTCTCTTCGTTATTGATGGTGGCAGTTTTCTCTTGTGGATGCTGGTGGTGGAGGAGGAGGAGGAGGAGGGGGAGGAGGAGGAGGAGGGGTTGTTGTTGCTGAGAAGGTGTCACATGATTAAAGCTGTGATTGGAGATAGCAGGATCGGTAGGGTATGGGAAGAGATAAGAGGAGAGTAAGCATGTTTAAAGTGCGCTGTGATCAGCCATTGCATGAGGGAAAGCAATGACAGGTGTACTGCAGACAGGCTTGCTGCGAGGAAAACAAGAAATGGGTGACTCCTCCAAAGCACTGCTTCTAAATTTAGAATATTTTAGAAGATGAGAACAATGGACTGTTAGATCAGGGGATTAAGGATTCAAGAAAGTATTTTTATTCCAACTGATAATGACCCTCCCTGGCTTGTGCATATTGTTAATTCAACAGCGGTGAAAAATATAGCTTTACCAAGATGAAGAAGCTGTTCTGTTCTGTGCTTAGGAATGACAAAGGTAAGGCCAGGCATTTGTGGAGTACAAGGCCAGCCCTGAGGTAGAGGAGGTGTAGGAGACGATGTTCATTTCATACTTTACAGACCCTGCCTTGTCAGCAAATCACGCTCGGAGCCAATGTCTCGAACACGAAGCGAGAGAGACACCCTCTACCCCTGCAACATTCGATAAATATAATAAACATCCCTGTGAAACAAATTGTTCATAAGCTACCTGTTTAATTTTTCAGATCTCCTTGAACCATATATTTCCTTATTAGTTTGGAGACGTTCGCTTGGCTTGAGTGGATGGATGATGCTGTCAGGGGCCTGGGCATTATGGCGGCTCTGTGTGAGTGATTTCTACCTAGGAAAGCCTATTAGGCCTGACAGGGGGATGATGATATTAGGCCATCATCATTCAGGAGACACCGCCCCCACCAACCCCGCTACACCCTCATCCATCAGACAGCCCAAAACACCCAGCCGCGCACCCTCCTTTCCTTGCTCCCCCTGACTCCCTTACCCACCTACTCTCCCTCTTCACTACTTCCTTTTCTGTCCTCTTTCCCATTCTTTTCTATTTGCTGTTTCACCCTTATATTCTGTTTCTTCCGATCGCTCTTTATTTTCACTGCTTTCTATCTTTTTTTGTCTATCATAGTCCCTCCCTCTGCTTTTCCCTCCTCGCTCCCTCCCTCTCTTGCTCTCCCTCTCTCTCTCCGATGGCAAACACAAAGACAAATTCTGCCCTTTTCTTAGCCCATGAAACATTTAACATTTCATTCCAGATCTTGGCAGACGCAAGTAAAAAATGACCTAATGAATCTTACTTATTGTCTACCCTGAGTGCAATCACGAGCTAAATATGAGATCCCTGTCCCCTGGCCTGTATCCATTGTCTTCTTGGCCTTCCCTGTCCTCACTCATCCACTGCAGATTGAGATCTTTACCTTTAAGCTACAAAAGAATGTGCAAGACAGAAAAATCTGCACATCAAGAACTGTTGAGTAAGCATTGAGTACTGTTACTATGGAGAGAAATTGCCTTATATTTCACTGTAGAAATGTGTGTTAAAGGGAAAACTTTTAATCTAAGCCAGAAGTATAGACATCGAGGCTAACGTAGCCACCTGGACATCACATGTTGACCACAAAAACTTTGATCAGTTTGTTGGGGCTGCTTTTTCCCAAAAATGTTTTTGATTCTGTTGGAAAAAGGAAACATTGCAGACTTTACTGCAAACCTTTTGCCTGCCATACATTTAAGAAGAGAGAACAGTGCAATGGCAATATTATTTATTATGTCTCCCAGAACCAATTATCTTAAATCTTACTGACCTGTAGTCATGTACTGTAAAATTAAATGTTGGTATGCCATTGGTATCGATACTTTGCTTGATAATGCTACTCGTTTAGCATTACTATTTTGACTTGGTCAAAAAAAGTTGAAAACATTTGGACATTTAAAAATTCCAATATTGTGAATCCAATTTGACTGGTTTTATTTGTCTTTAGATCACTTCTGACTTGTTCCTTTTCTGTATATAAAGAGTCACACTGACAAATTCTCTTTCCAGTGGCTCAGACACAAATAAAAAAAAAAAACTGAGCTCTCTTCAGTAATCCATCCAAAACCACAAGTGTTGATCGCCGCGTCTGCACCCTTTTGTTGGGAGTATAAACTCGATTTAGCCCTTCTGACCTTTTGCTTTTGACCCGGGTGCCCAAAGCTGTGACCCCTGCGACCCTTAAGAGGTCCTGCCGGGCCTGGTGGAGTTCCATTGATGAGAAAGCTTAGCTGGACCTTGATTCTAAGCTTGTTTCTCATGGTAATCAGTGCAGCCAATGGTCCCATGTTGGCCTTGACAATGGGAATTTGAAACGCCAACAGTCAAATGGTGTCGACAAGCCATTGTCAGCTTTTTTTGTTCATTTCTTTTTTAGGTTGTGATCAAACAACCCATTGTCCTTTGTTTGAATGATCGCTTCTAAATTAAGCTAATACAGGCATATCTTTCTGTTAGAATTTGTGTTCTATAAATGTGCACTTGTATAAATATACTCTCTAGGTAGAATGAAAGTCTGCTCCATAACATTTTATCAGTGCTCCCACAATATGAGAGCAACTGAGATGTGTATGTTAAAGTGAAGAAAGAACTATTTAATTGGAGCTCATTATGCACCAGGCATGCATACAATTGAAAAGCTGATGGTTCCAAAACACCCAGTGCCTCTGAATGATGTTTGCAAAAAAAAACAAAAAGGTCCACCACTAAGACAGCTTACTCCCAGGGGAGCATTACGCGTCTTCAAACAGCATTCATGGTTTTTCTGCTTTCCATCATGTCTGTTTTGAATATTGTCAAAACTTTCATTATGACATGACAGGGTTTGCAATGCAGATGCAGGTCAGATGCTTTTAAAGATGCTGTGCCCACAGATTCTTTGTTTTTGTCAGTCATCCTCGGAGAACGGCGGCTGGGTAAAGATACTACTCCAGGCATTAGTCGATAGGGTTCCTGATGTCTTCATGCATTTAAAACATTGAAATTACAGTGTAAGAATATTCAAAACATATAAGAACATGGGGGAAATATCTTTATATCTATGACCACTTTTTTTTAATATTCCAAGTTGTGTTACAAAACTCAAGCAAATCAAGAACTCCTTTGTAATTGCATCAATTCCTAGATGTAAACCTGACCCATATCGAAGATGCTTTATCATAAGTCAGGGCACGTATTGTGAAAATATCAACACAATCGTTGAAAAATGTATCAGATGTTACTAAGAAGCAATGAACAGACAAATATGTCAGGAGGGGTGGTCGACCTTTAGTGCTTTTTTTTAAAGTAATGATCATATTCTTTATTTTTGATCAACCCAGTCCAACAATAGTGGTATTTTGTGTAAACATGATGTGACTGCAGCGTTGGTTTTTGTGCATTAACATGCACTAGCCTTCTCAGAGACTCAGATCATCTTCAGTTCAGCCCTGAAATAGATTAGGGATTACCTCGGATGTGAATATGTCAATGTGATCAAAATGAGAGAGGCAGACCACGTTGGAAAGCGGTGGCTTTAAAGGTTTTATGCAAAACATGATGCCTCTGCCTGCCTTTCCATTAACTGGCTGTATTGAATTACTTAATATGGTATAGACATTTTGCCATGAAGCAATTAAAGGATTACTCGAATATAAATCGCACTGGCTGTTTTCTGTTGTGCACACCCATTCGGGTTCAGAGCTCCAACTGAGAATGTCAACTACATGAGACATGCAAGGGGAGGATGATGGTTAGTTACTGTAACAAAGAAAAGCACCAGTGTCTCTCTTCATATGAATATTGTAGCCTTTCCAGACAAAGTGACAACAGAATTTGGCCACTGCAAACAACTTAATTTGATCAGCTTTATGTAAAACAGTCATTTGAGGGGAGACAGCCGGTGAGAAGATTAATTGGTAATGTTTACAGTGGAATTTGGACTGTGTGTTCAACACGATAATCCAGCCAGGAACCAAACAGAGAAGAAATAACAAATTAATAACAATGGAAGCCTTTGCTTATCACAAGCTGCTGTCTGTTTAATGTGTGAGGAATCCAGACGTCTACATGTAACGTGTTTATTTAAGACACAGCCATGGTTACGAGCTCCATCCAGGGAAATGTTTATTCCTTCTGAGCATTTTTTTTTTTTTTTTTAAGTTAACATCTGCCAAACGATAGACTGCAGCTTCTTTTTCTTATTTCTCCCTCTATTTGTCTTATTGGCTTCTTAATTTGCAGCTGAGGTAATTTCTGTTGCGCAATTACCTCCGGCCAAAGTGAGACAAAGGCATTCACATGTTCTCTGCCATTACGTCATGCTAATGACCAGGGAGGAAGTATAAGTCTGGTTGTCATGTGGTAATCAGCTGTGCCTTCAGTTGGAGGACATAATTAACCAATGTTGTGTGGGAAGTAAATATAGCTCGCTGATCATTAAACCAACAAACAATTATGAACACCAACCTCTGCCCTGACCCCTCTCCCCATGTTTCATCGATGCGGAGGAGGGAAAAGCTGTGAGCTCTAAAATTATGACGTGAACAACTCATACTGAGCTTTTAAGTGAGATTAGATGTACTTTACTGGGGTGGGGGTGGGGGCGGGGGAAACTGTGAAGAAAAAACACAGCTCAGTGCGACTAACAATAAAACAAACATAACAAAAGACGGGTCAAACATAAAAACCCATCAAGTAACTACAATAAAATACAATCAAAGACAGCGATGCAAATCAGGGCTGATAGCAATACAGATGTTGAAATAACATATTACCCAATTGCTGATTGATACCTATGTCTGTTTCATTACTACTTCTGGTGTAAGACTCTTACAGTGCAGACATTTTATCTCGTGTTTGACTGTGAACAAGTCAGACTTTGTGCACCAGCTGACTTTCTCTGTTCAATATAAAACCTCTTCTCTGAATCAGTAGTTAGATGAACTGGATGTCAGACTTAAATTGATACAACACAACAGGAAAACATCAGCTAATGACAGACAATGTCCGTCAACAGGACCGATAATGATGTTTACATCCCGACTGAAATAGATAGATTCCCATGACGCAAAAAGTAGCAAACGTTATAAATTCAAATAAAAGACAGAAGGCTAAAATTATTCTAAAAACAAAATGTAAAAAAAATGTAATGCTGTGCATAGACTGGTTCAACAGGGGTCAGTCAGGTTTGGCTGTTAACGTGTTCTAAGTTCAGTGTTTTTAACTTTTATTTTACCCTTCGTTTGGTAGAAAAACCTAATTCTGCTGATTGGAGTTTTTGTGAGGAGCAAAAAAAAAATAAAATCTCTGGTTCTCTTGACAGACATTGAAACAAAGAGGGAAAGTGGTTTTGCCACACAGTAAATGCATCAGCTACATCTGCACACACACACACACACACACACACACACGGCCGAAACATGTTCAAATTATTCTACCTTGACCCTTAATTGAATATCTGTGTGTGTCTGTGTTTGTGTGCTCGTGTCACAGGCAGAAGATGGTGTCAGTCTTTAGCCGACCCCCACCTCTTTAGCTACACCTAATGCCCCTTTTACCTCCCTATTTTCTACAGCCTATTCAAACCCTGTCACTCACTATCATGAATTCCATTAAACATAAAGGACGCTGTGCATTCACCTGAAAGAAAGGAAAAATATACACCACTAGTCTGAGAGCATTTGTGATTCAAATAACTTGAAATGTGAAGTTGGTCTTTTTTTTTTTTTTCTTTTTTTTTTAAATAAAAGAAATAGTTAGCTAACGTTTTCTTTCTGACAAGTAGTTCAAATTCAAAGATAGCATCTCAATGCCGTGCTGTCAGCTATCTCACTTTTTCTCCCCATGAACGCTGAAAGTAAAATCCTAGCATAAGGTCACATATTAAACAGGAGCAGAAATGTGGAGTCAGCAGAGCTGGCTGGGAGAGAAATGTGCGTCTGGGTCTGAATGTGCTGAATGAATGAATGCAGGTCATGATTTATCGGGCCCAAAGAGCCACTCTCCGCCTGTCCTGCTGAGTCTTGATGGCCGCAGCCTTTATGTAAAACAAACCCGGCCTTTTCTTTTCTGCTGCTTCCATCGCACCACTTTGCAGCGGCTTGAAAAAAATCCAGACTCTGCATTCCCCAAAGTAGCCACAAAATGACCATGGGTTTCTGTTTTATTGAGGCATGAGCTAAAACTCTGCACCACACGAGAGACAGTTATCACACAAGGAAGAACAGTTTGGTTTACACAGAAAGATTAAACCCTAAGCGATCTTTTATTCTGAGCTCTCCGTCTAACTGGAGGGGGGTCGAGGATTTAGCTCGCTGCGCTAATATTCAGCAGGTATCCGTCATTGATCATGATTCTGGCAACATATTAATACTTTGCCTACAGCTTAACATTTATAAAGTTGAGTTTACATGAAGTATAATTGGTGGCTACTGAAATCTTAATGGTTCCATCACCACTTTGGCACCATTTTTCAAAAGTTGTAATCCAAAGAGAGGAGCTGTTTCATGTGGAGAGGATTATATATTGTTTTAAATATACATTCTGCGCGGATCAATCTCTCTTTTCAAAAACTTGAGCAAATGTGTCCACTCAGGCTGAGTGTGTGCAGAGGCCAGCACCTTCCAACCTACCATTGAAACCTAAAGGGCTCCAGAGTTTGCCCTAAAATTGACCCCTTTCAGTTTAATTACTGAGAATCTCATTGACCCGATATGTCCTTTTTTTGTCCGACAAGGGGAAGGAGGGGCATCAGTACAGAAGTGGCTGCGGTTACCCAGACGGCATTGAGTCCCTCAACTGGCCAGCAGTGTTTAAGGGATTGACAAGTGACCGGGACAAAAGCACTCAGTCAACAAGCTGTTTAATATCCATTATTATGGAGTGAGCACCGTGCCCCGAGACAGGTAAACACATCTCCATTGATCCATTGATGGCAAGATAGAAATATTTTCTCTCCCCGCTCACCTCCATAAAGTGCCCCCTTTCACAAAGGCAGGGAGCAAACAAAACAGAGAGAAAAGCAAAGAGGTATATAGGAGCGCTGACATTCTGCTCCATTGGTAAATAATAGCGTCGGCAAGCTGGCCTATCTATAACCTCTGAAACTGCTGTCTGCCAAGATAAAATGTTGGGCCCTGTTTCTCCGGAGCCTTCGAAGAAGATCAACACGGCTGATGTGGTTTTATTTGTCTTTAATGTCACACTCAGTCTGGGCTCTCTAAAAAACAGTCTCGAGTAAACACTAATGACAAGAATGCTCTTAGACACTTCAAATTGGACGTAAAGCACGGCGCTGAAAAGCCATCGCACCCCAGCGGATCGCTAATCTGTTGAACCTCTGAAGTGGATAAGACCTTGATGAAAAAAACCTCAGGAGCTCTTCACAATACAGATTGATGATGCGTAGGCTAACCTTGTGTCTGCCAGCACACATACACACACACACACACACACACACACACACACACACACACTCAAAACCAAATCCTTTTTTTTACTACCTGTTTGTGTCTCACAATTGAATTTCAAATCTTACATACATGCCATTGTGCTGCTGAACATCATCAAACTGCATGTTTTACTGTTGTAATTGTGTATTTTTATGCAGACACTTTTTCCTCCTCTGCCGTCCGTTAACTGTGCACTATTATGACTCCTCTCTTGTAAGCTGTAAATTAGGCGCCTGCTTTTAAGTTGAAATGGAGGCGTATCCTTTTCCTGCAGGCTCTTCATATGAGCCCTCTGTCAAAGAGAGTGGGGGGGGGGACGAACACTTGGTATGCTGTTATTTTGTGAACCACTCCGCTTAGTGTGAAAGCAGAGGGCATCTCTTCCCAGCATGAAGTGGACAGCTCTTCCCCCTGTAATGACGCATAACTAGGACACCTCCATTCACTCCTGCGTGCCTCAATGAGGACGGCCGCCAAACCTAACTATTATAGCCCAGCTAATGTCAGAGAGTCAGCCGCGTTCAATATTATATTTTGGTCTGTTTTGCAAGTTGATTACTCTACTTTACAAACACTCAACCGCCACCAACCACGCCCACAATCTCATCCATTTCCCTCTGTCAACCCATCAGACCTCTTTTTTTTTTGTTTTTTTATGATGTTTTTACACATGCACTCCTGAAAATTTCTGGGGACAATTTCAGACAACTGGCCCCTGAAATCTTTCTGGGGGGTCTCAGAAGGCAAGCCATGACTTAAAAAGGATGCGTAAAGACAGTGGACGAGAAACAGAGTCCGACAATGATGACAGTTTTTGTCTTTATATCAGTGCGACATGTAATGGGATGTATTCAAAGTGTAAACAAAAGACTGTAGAAAACATAATGAAGTAGCTTCATTAAGTCCAGGATAGCGCCACTCGCACGCTAGTCCCGGAATATAAAAGTCAGTAGCGTCATGTTACATGATTTGAAAGATGTCGGCCACTTCTGAGAGAGCTACAATCCAATGGTACAAAACAATGCTAGTTTTACGCAAAACCGAAAATAGTGCAATTCACAAGAGCGCAATGAACTGTGGATGCCGAATTGCTGCATCCCTAATTTACACACTGGCTCATCTAGACTACTCTCAGAAATTTACCAGGCATTAGCAGGAAAAATTCCAGATTAAGTGGGAGTTTAAAATTGATCCATTTGTGTTCACACATGCAGCTCACCCAGAAGATTTCGGCCAATTTGAGAGGGTTTTGTGCAACTGTCAATCGGGCTCTAGTCGGTCGCTCTGGTTTCTCTACCATCTTTAATTTTAAATACTACACCTTGAGATTTCCAGTCCTGCTCGTCTAGTATAAAGAGGCACAGTGGGTAATTAACACCATATTAAAAATCAGTTGGTGCAACAAAGAACTCTAATCCGTTGAGGCCGGCATAAGCAAACATCACGGCTAAATTAAAACCCTAAGCGCAGGCTGGATGGTAATAACAACATTATAGATCTCTAGAGCGACAATCTCAACCTGTGTGCTTAACTTGTTTATTTTGACTAGGCAGGCAGACTGTTTTAGGAGCTCTATATGGGCATCATCAAAGTGTTTCATTACAGCACTCACACAGGTAATGTAGATAATGATCTATTAAAGTGAATGGATGAGCACAAATATGGAGCAGTGTTAACGACTGCCTATTTTGGAGAGCTTAAATATATTTTTGTAGGACCAGGATAATAACATGTTAAGGAATCTTTAGTCCAGACCTTTCATGTTTGTTTTCCTGAAAATCCCCTTCTCTATGATGCAACATTAAAACTCCATTACTAAGGGTCTCATTTCAGTGTGTAATGGGTCTCATATTTCACAAACACTTCTTTGTTCCCTTAACTGTTGACTGTTATTCATGCAATGCAAAATATCGTCTCCATATTCCTTGCGAGCTCTACACTGATGCATATCGCAAAGTCTGCCTGCCACCTTTCACACGGCAGCTTAATGCGATAGGGTCAGGATTATTTCTTGTTTAAACTTGTGGTATCACAAACGTGCAGAAACGAGGAATTTGCATAAGCATCAAGAAACTCCATTTATGCATCATCTCACGGGTTCATAGGATTTAAATGATGTACACCGTTCTGGTGGTAAAATTATACTTTATCCTTTTGGAAAACTATGAAAGCGTAGATGTTTTGTGTTTTTGTGTTAATGCTTATTTGCGGGTAATGGGGGGTTTTCAGGGTGTTTAGTTCTGGTCACAGTGGGCCAGGGTGGAGGATTTTTAATGGGAAGACGGTCCCGTTTTAATGTACCACGAGAACATGTTACCGTTGTACCTCTCTTTCAGCTGTGGCCCTCCTGAATTCAAGCCGATTATGGATAACAACCACATTACAGCGCGATACATCAAAGACCTAGCTTACTGCTCAGTGGGGAGCCACTCTGGCACATTTCAAAAAATCCATCCATTCAACAGCTCTCACTGGAAGCATGTTATGCATTACACTTGTCACTGTGGAAAGTGTCCTCTGATCAATCTGATTCCAAACAGCACTGCTTCTGCTGCTGCTGTTTACTTGTGCTGGTTTCATGGGGGGGGAAAAAGGAGGAATAGAAGAAACAAAAGCATAAAGAAAGACTGGGAAATGGCACCTTCAAAATGAAGAGCTTGAATAGAAACGTGATCAAAAGAATCTGCCTTTTGTATTAATTGTAAGGATAATGCAGGTTGAGGAATTTCTCATAATTTTACAAAACTGTCATAGCATTATATAATTTCCATTGTCTAAGGCAGGCAGAATTTATGATAATGCTATACTTTTTGATACATATTTCAAAACAACACAGTCTCTGTTCATTTCATGATAAATAGTATCAAAAAGTACAGAAGCTTTAAAAACACTTCAGACCTTCAGTCATATGTTTAACCAAAAAGCTGCTGCGAGCAAAAGAGAGAGAGTCTGGAATTTTTGGGAATTAAAAACAAAAAGTGATCCACCATTGGATGCCTATGACTTGTTTACTTGTATCCACAGTATCCAAACAGGTATCAATGTCATCAGAAATTAATTGAAATTCCCCCCGCCACCACTACAACCAACCAAAAGCTTTAAAATCCCCCCCATAGCCGTTTTCACACATGAACTACCCAGAAAAATTCAGGATATTTTCAGGTATTATCTGTACATGTGAAAGCACTAAGCTTTTAATGGGGAAAGACCCCCCCTCCTATTTTGACAAAAAAAAAACATTTCAGACTCTGGCTTCAGTCATCATCACACCAAAACTAATACAAATGCTCAGTAAAGAGTTATCAAATGGGACACAAAGTTCTATTGCTCCTAACATTTTAGTTAAAGTAGCGCTCACACTTTTATGATGAGAAATATAAACAGAAAAAAAACTCCACCTCCAGTCAAACTCTATAAATATAATTCAGCTTTTATTTTAGAACATGGCATCTTAATATTCCATTTGGACTCATGCATCTGGACATTTACACAATCATTCAGGTCCAGTTTAATTTAATCTGACTATTCTAAACTAATTGCAGGGTTGTTGTGTTAATAAGCAGCCGTTTCTCACATGCAGGTGCGAGGACGGTGGGCTATCGGGGTGTGTTTATGTATTTGCATAGCTTCACACCTGTTAATGAAAGCGCTTGTTTTTCCAATGAATCTCCATGCTCCTCTAATAAGACTCAGTTTCCTCCCACGGCTACCCTAATGACTGTTATCACACCACCTTCGCAGAAAGTCGCACGGGGAGTTATAATAACCTGCATACTGTAGCGCTGCTGTGTGTGTGTGTGTGTGTGTGTGTGTGTGTGTGTGTGTGTGTGTGTGTGTGTGTGTGTGTGTGTGTGCTTACACAAGACGCACAGGTGATTCATGACCCATGCGAGGGGTCGAGGGCAAAGCAGCAGATCTGACTGAAGAAGAAGCCATGAAAATATCTGATTCAGACAAACTAGACACTGTCACCTAAAACGAGACATATACTGTATCGTCTTCTCTTATATAAATACTTTACAATATTTTACTCTCCTACCCTCGTTTTTTCTTTTTCTATTCTTGTCTTCAATTTTGGATCTGCTCTACAAAATTCCAGCACTCAGCCTGACACTGACACATTTTGCAGCTGAGAACAGGTGAGGGGCTGCCAAACCTTTGTCTGAAACCAATGCACAGTCCTGAGAGCTGAAAACATGCCAACACTGCCTCAGATAACAAGCAGAGGATGTGGAGATCCTCCTCTGGGCACAAGCAGAAGTCTTTGAGTAGTTGGAGAATTTCCATCCAACCCAAAAAAAATAACCTAAGCTTCTCGAACTCTAACTTACGCCTCCTGGAACTGTAGAATCCAGATATTTTTCCACAAGCGAGCTCCTCCATTACCCACAGCTAAATTAACAGCATTTAAGTATCTATTAAAACACCAATGCTTTGCTGCCTCTGCCTGACCTCGCCTTGCCCTTATTCCATCCGCTGCTGCTCATTAAAATGGCATAATTGCAGGTAAGCATCCTGCAGTATCAACACAGTTAATTACCAAAGTGAGAGGGGTTCAGGGAGTCACATTGGCCCAAATAAACCTGGAATAAATAACAGTTATCATTATCAGCCAAAGCCTGTTTTATTAAGGAGGGTAGGCCCTCTGCTGATGTAGCCTTATTAACCAAAGAGAAATGTTTGTCTGTCTGTTTTCATAAATGTATTGAAAAAGATGTGATGATAGTATGTTTCACAACACTTATAACATTATGTTCCTTTTAATCTAACAATAACTTCATCATGCATGCATGCTAATCAAGAAATTATTCATGTTTGTCAATAGCAGTGTAACATGCGTGTAGAATTTTCCACAACAATTTGAAAAATGGTAAATTATAAAGCTAGTGAAGCCGGTAAACTGAAGTGCAATAATTACTGACTATTAGCCTGGAATTTCTTTCCTTTTAAATTATTAGTATAACTAAGTGTAATGTAGATTTAAGCAGGGTACACACTTCAAGCTAATCGAGCTGATTGTGGGCCCGATTCCCTTCTTGCGACCAAAGTCAGCAAAGAACCGATTATCTGATGTTTCCAAAGATTATCTTGTGATGTGAGGTGTGTTTAACAGTGATTTTACCCTCCTCGATCTGCAGGGGAAGACAACCAGGGCCGGATATCCTAAATATCAAATATGTTTAGTATTTACGATCAGATATCCTGTCTGTGTGGAGAGAACATCTAGGACAGCCAAGCGTGGATTGTCACATGGAACGGAACAATAGGCAATTAGGAAGCAAGCTGACTGAAGCAGGAAGTACAACAATCACAGCCATGGCGACGACAGCATAAAGGTAGATGGACGTCAGAAATGGAGGACACAACTTGTTGATACGTGGCAACAAAACAAGTGTTTATACAACAGCAGGAGTCCTAAAACCACCATCGTCAATTCTTCCTGCTTGTCATCCACCATGTTTGTTTACGCTTCATGAGATTTTCAGCTTTGAAAGTCGAGACTCTGGTTGTTGGTGAATGAATCTGTAAGTGTGTGGTGTGCTGAGTTGGTCATCTAGTTGAACACCAAACACTAGAAGAACAAAACTGTTAAATATTTCATTACTTGTCGTCATGTGTGGGGTCTCTCACGTTTTCAAAATTGTTTAAGTTATTAAGAAATCTATTAGTGAGTGCCAGACTCAAAAAAGGTCTACTTTAGGTTAAGGTCAACTGTATAAGAGTTAAAGAGACATGAAGAGAGAGACATTATTTTCCATGAAGGATGTAGAAGGATGTAAAGGATTAAAACTGTACAAAATGAGAAATGCCAGAAGTGGAAATCCCTCCAGGTCTAATAATTTGACTTTAGCTGTCCAATCTGTGAGCATTCAAATCCATTTTATTCAAAATGTTCTCTGTTTTAAATTACTGGCCTTGATTAATTTCCTTACATTTTGATGTTATGCCAATTTTTTGCAGTGTTTTGGACAATTTTGGCCCGAGAAGCCGTGTTCATTTTGGTTTGCTCTGTGCTGCACTTTTCACTCTTCATTCTATTTCACACTTCTCTTCTTCCAACATTGCACACGGTTCGGTGGTTTAGTGAAGGATCTAGGTCAAAGTTAAGCCTTTATTCAAATCACTCCTTTTCAAACTGGCAATCTTGATAATATCATTATTTTAACTTGTATTTTGCCTCCCCTTATAACATAAAAAAGCCTCCATCTTGACCTTCAAAGGCGAGGGAAGTACTGGGTATGGAGCTGTATTCACCCCCTGCTCATGTGAAGGTTTAACTACGGTACTAATCGGCTCTTAGATTCCACCTTTGTCATCTGCCGTCCCCTAATATGCACTAACTGGATATATATTGTATGGGAACGCTCGTACTTTTTTAACCTGCCCCTGAACCGTCAAATTTCTGCTTGCTCCTGATCCGTCCATTTTATACATTTTAGGTCCTTTAAACCCCCTCAAAGCTTCTTAGTAACAGTCGGACGATCAAAGCCACCAGAGCCTTTCCGTCCTCTCCTGAACTGAAGCACAAGTTTAAGATTGTCTGAAAGGGGACTTGGGGCTAAATAAAAATGGCATTGTTTGCCACTGACCAAACTGTGCTTTAGTTAAACTGAAGCCCATCACGTTGGAACTTAGAAGTGTCGGTTTTGTTCATTATACTAAAAGGTTTTTGGTTTTTCAAAGTGTTGGACTCCATCCAAAATCCTGCAGCAGAACTGTGTTGCTCTGGATTGGGAGAACACAGTGCAGTTTGAGTGGTGTTACAGTGCCACCTTAATCACAGTACAACTAGAACAGGCCATTATAAGACTTTTCATTATTATACTTAGACCATCATTCAAATGTTTCTAACTGACTTTGTTTCTTTATCAGTCCACTTTATTACCCGTATTTATTTTAATTCTCATTCCATATCATGGCTCTTATTTATAATTTATGCTGTGTGTATGCTGAATGTCTGAATTATTTCACTAAACAGAAGAATATTGTGTATTTTATACCATGATTACAACATTACATAAAATGAATAAGGGCCATATGCCCTATTATACATAGCCATATGTCCTATAATAAATGAAATATTTATAAGTTGAACCTGCCTGCCTGTCTGCATGCTACTTTTCTGTCTGTGCAAAACCCTGCATATGTGCCATCAGTGTACCTATAAGAGAATGCATGTGTAAGCCCAGTGTGAATATATGCTGTGTATGTGCTCTCCTGTGCACGTGTTGTCTGCATCCACGCTTGTGTGTAGGTAGGTATTATTCAGCCGTCTGGGTCAGAGGAGGGGCAAGGAATCAAAGATCACAAAAAGTGTATGACAGCTGACAATTTCAGCCTTTTGATTAGGATTTGTTGATATGACCAGTCCCTGGGTCTCTCCCAAACGCACTCCAGGGATTCTGGGCTGGCTGACTGTGCCGCAGACAGAACAACCCGTCAGTTGACAGAATCTCCTCATCGCCTGCCTTACCTCCCCGCTGAAACCCCAGTAATTAGAGTCTGGGCAACATGCAGAAAAAAAAAAAAAAGAAACACCTACAGAGAGCACAGTGTCATGGATATCACCAATTATGCAGCCATTTTGCTCATGGATGCAACCAGCTCTTGGTGTAATGACACACACATACACAAGCATGGGCGTGCACAGACTCCCAAACACATGATGCACATGTGGATACAATGAGATCATTACAGGACTAAATCAGGTTTAATCCTGTCATATGCTTATTTATTTATTTTTTTAGCAGAGTGTCATGTCAGCAGTAACACCATGACGATATGTTGTTGCTTATTATTGCTATTTTGGCCAATAATCCCTCCAGAGGTTCTGAACTGTACAGTACACCTGAGACTAACTTCACCATTCACATTAATACTCACTATTCTGTATAAATGTAGCTGCAAGTCGAAAAAGTAAGATGGTCCATATAAAGGCATACAAAAGTGTTAAGATAAAACATTTCAGTTAAGTTGCAAATAGTACCAAATGATGACAATGGTTCTGTCTGAAGACTATCTTCCTTGAGACTTTTCTATTAAATCATCCTTGAATAACACAGCATAAATTGGGCTTTTTTGTCTTAAACTTTAATATTATGAAGCACAGAATAGTGTAGAGAAATAAAAGTCTGCTTAATTTTTCAGTAGCTAAATAAGCTGATGTCTTTAAAAACACTTTCTCCTCTTAAAAAAGAGGAGGAAAAGTTAATTGCAGCATTTTCTCATTGGGGAGACAGAAGGACACTCAAAACGTCCCCTCATTTGTGAATTAGAGACACGCATTTAGCCACAGGAAATGTAAAGTGGGATTGCTCACCATGAAGAGGAGGTTAAGTGCACTAATGGAAAGCAGTTAAGTGTTTGTTATTGTTGCTTCGTGACTCCTTTTCTCTTCTGTATTTATAGTTTGTATTGGGAGATGTAAATTTCTCTGAATGTTTTAATGGAAAATTCTTAAATTCATCTATCCAGTAATGAATGGTGCTGGAGTGCTGGTGTTAAGTGTTTGATTGTGTCGCCCTTGCAGTGCTTTGATTTTTTTCTATTATGCTGGCGACTCCTGTGGACAAAGCAGAGTGCCTTAACTCTTTGCTCTTCTTGTCGTGTGTGAATGAAGTTTTCTGAACAAAAAGCTCATCCTGATTTCGTTTTACTGCTTTTTGGTTTGCAGTGGCCACTAATGGCTATACTTGTTTGGTTATGCAACTTATCAGCAGGGCGTAAGGGCATAATTGGGATGAGTGCCTATCCCTTTCATAAGGGCACAATATAAAGTGTTTGTTTAAAAAAAAAACATCAAAAGTATCAATTACTGTGAATCTGCAGTGTGGAATATGTGAAAAAAATACAATATTTCTGCAGCAAGCGGTTTATTCCTGGTCTAATACCGACCCAGTGTCAGCAGTAACAAACGTAGAAAATAAAGAAGTCTATCTTTCTTGTTAAAGGTCTTGTTTCCTTAACTGGTTCATGTAGAGACATCAGTATTCATTTCAGTGTTTTTAACCAGCCATAAACTCCTCATAGCAGCTTTAAGTCAGGATTAAAATGACACAGGTATTCAGTACAAGAAAAACATTAAAATATCTGTTTTAATACAATATGCTATACATGGCCCGAGCTAACGATAATATCCTGATACAGTGATTCTGCAGTTAGTAGATATAATGTAAGGTAATCTCAGAGAGATACATCCCGATATGTGGAATGAATAGAAAAGTGCAGGATTCAGTTGCAATTTGAGATCAGTTTCACAGAAAGAAAAGAATAATTGAGATGAATATAAAGTAAATTTGTACAGGAATATGGATAGCTATTGCTATCAATCCGGGCTACAGTAGTTTTTTTTTGACAAGGCAGCACATCTCGGCAAAACACCAGGTCTTTTTCAGAAAACTTCTATTCATCTGTAGCATTAAAACTTCTGCTATAAGAGCACCAGCATGCGTCTCATGTCTCAGCCTAGTTTATATATAGTACATAGCGATGTATTTTCCACTTGTTGTCATTAACATAGGCAGTGATTGAAAGGTAAGACTCTGTTAATTGTGAGTTCCAACGATCACAGGCGAGTGCAGACCAGAGTGCACCTTTCCTCAGCTTTTTCTTTCAGCTTGTTTTGCATTTGCATCTCCTAACTCTTTTTAACCTCCGTTAGACTTCTACTCTAATCTCGCTGTCAACTTCTTTTTCAGCCAATTAACCTCCGCTCAGGTTATCCTCATCCATGTTTAAAATACAACTAGAATAGGGGAAAGACCTAGTCCGGCTTTTGAATTTCAAAAAGTGCATCGATAATTGGATTACTTAAATCAGGATGACGATATATTGCCATATCACTATTTTGTCCCTGTTCAATAAGAAGGTAAAAAAAAAAATAGTCACCTTGTAATAATTGTAGAAACCAACACACCTTTCTGTGCATGTAGAGACTTTGAAAAATGTGGGTTGAAGGAATAATTTGTGCTGCTCCCTCCAGTATACGTTGACAGGTTTTGTAAATGTAATCCTTCAATGACGTGCAGTGCAATTAGTATTTCAGTATTTTGTATAACATGATTATTTTCACCATAGCAGAGATTTCCAAAAGGAAAGACTTAATGGGTGTATTGTGGCTTCTATTGTTAGCTGTGGCTAAGCACATGGCTATAGTAAAAATGATATATGTGGTGTTTAAACAAAGTCAGCGACATGTGAGGACGTTGATGTCAGAGGAGAGAAAAATCCTCAGTGTGGCTCTGAGCTGTCTGACACAGATCTTCAGCATAACATGCCGACTCTTTCAGAATAAAAGAACCCAGGCAAAGCTTGCAGACTTATGGAGAAGCCCTTTCTAATGAGAATTTGGTGTAATTGATGTCACGCTATGAGAAGATTGGGATCACTTCTCTGTTTCCTCTCTTTATTTGCTGCCATTTCAGAAATACGCCCTCTGAACTTTAACAGTCATTTATTCTTTCATTTCCTTCTCTAAACAAAAGCACGGCCCTCTTTATGCTCATCACCGTGCCAGAGTGAGAGAAACACCATCTTGTCACGCAATGTAACAAAACCATTAAATGTGCAGCATTAAAGGGAGACGGAATGCAATTAGCCAAGAAATTACTCTGATCTTGGTGACATTTGGGGAGAAATTGTAACACAATATACGCGGCCGACGCTTGATTGACAGCCTAATCCAAGTTTGATGGGCGCGGGTCCACGTTCCCCGAGCAGAGCGGGTCGTCGGCAGATAACGAGTACAGCTGCACAACTCTGATAGCTGTGTCCGCCACGATTCGTCACCGGGCAAATTCCTCTGGTTTAAACGATGATGAAAGTATCGACCATTAATGACAGGATCATCTCCCTGCCTGAAATAAACGCTCTAATCCCTTTTGCCAGGTCCATGAATTCCTAATATGAGTTATATAAACTGGAGCTATAAATCAGTGTTAGCTCAGTTGTGTTTGGAAAAATTGTACCAAGGCTCTTTGCCCCCTGTTTAACATGCAAGATGGGCAATTGAGGACATCTTCGCTTAAGCTGTAACATCCAATGAGTTATTGCTGGGGATAGATTAACTTTCTCACTGTAATAAGAATTTCAAATGGGAGAAGAGTAAGGTGGAATTTCCCTTTTGCTATTGTAATCTGCGGTGTGAGTTTGACTGCAGACGGTGATGAATATCACAACCTTTCATCGGCTGGGTCTTGAATCGGTTGAACATGAGTGATGGAAATATCACGCTCATTGTATTATAATGACATTAATCAGAGTCCGGGGGCAGTGAGCCACAGAGAGAGAAAGACAAAGAGACAAGAGGTTAACAGAGAACTCTGAAATCAGTTTGTGTTAGTGGGTCCAATTAAAAATGATTCAAGAAACAGAGTGGGAGTGGAAAATGCAGCTTCAACTTTTTATGTCATACTTCAAGTGTGACGCAGTTTGTTGCGCGCTCACGTTTCATGAACTCCACAAATAAGTTCTGCAGTTGACCAAAAGGTATCTGAAAACTTCAACGTGCCTTAATTCAGAGGTATTTATTCTTTCAAACCAAGGCACAAGTTATATTTCTATTAGGGCTGTCAAACGATAAACAATATTTTTATGAAGAAATTATCCCATGTGTAATGATTCCATTGATCCTTTGTCATTCCTAGACTTGAGTATTGGCTGATATCTAATAACCCTTCCAATTTCTAAAGAAAGAAAATAAACATAATATTGTTGGAAATTTAGCTAGTTTTGACAAACATTACATTCCCTCCTAGCACCACAGATAGATTTTTCTTAACATCTTACACATTTCAGGCAGTATTGGAGGCCAATTCTGGTAGGTCTTCAGACTCAAATCCTAAAATAGTAGATTTAAGGCCATTAAAACATAGCTACATTTGTACGTATATACATGAGGGAAACCGCAGGAGGGAGGGAGAGTGAGATCTTTGACTGACATTTTTATACCACTTTACGAAAATGTCCATACTAGCATGTCTGGCTAAAAAGAAAGAACACATTCCTAATTCACCTCCCCTCAGCGAGATGATTGTAGCCCTTTTTTTTAAGAGGAGAGGTGACACAATGCAGCCTAAACGCAATGATTACTGTGAGTGGAAAGCAGAAGTGAATGGCTGATGAATATTTCATAAATGTTGGCAGCACTTACTGGACACAAGGCCTGATTGATGGCAGAGTGGCTGTAAAGACTTGGCTGCTGAAGGGCCTCAGCCTCCTTTCACACCAGTGCTTACTTCAAGCACCATCGTTAATCGCAGAATAAAGATGTATTTAGCTGAAGAGCTCTTCATTAATGGCCTGCTTTAAACAAAAGTAGCTGCAAAGGATTTGTGTCATTGGAGTGAAATGCAAAGGGCTATAGTGAATGATAGAGAATAAAGGGCAAAGTATGAACATAAAGGGAGTATTTAGTCGTAGTTTTAACTCCATACCATCCAGCAGCCATACTTTTGCTATATCAACTACAAACTTCTTGAACTTGCTGTATTTATGTAAACTTTTACATATGCATCACTGTTGCAAATTTCAAGAAGTTCACATACAAACAACCAAAGTTGTGATTTCTGCCATACATTCAGTGCTGCTTTTTCACCTTCCGCCCATACAGATGTGTTGAATGCACTTCTTCCCCGTAAAGTTCATTCAAATACTTTAAACAACTAAATGTTTTATTAAGCTCCATGTTAACACCCACTAGTAGTTTTCTCTGCCCATCGCTGGTGCTCAGCTGTTGCACATCTACAAAAGTGTATCATTTACTACTTAAAAACCAATGAGCTAAGCAGTAACTCTAATATATAATAGTGCTTTACAGATATCTGTTTGTCAGCTGATAAGCAACAGGAATTGAATAGCATAAAAAGGCAGGCTTGAAAGTCAATCTACTAGAGCTATTGAAAAAAATTTGTGAGTTGTGTTTTGTTTTGAATCAAAATATATATTCAGTTTCTACATATATCAAAAAGGAAACAAACAACTGATATCAATATGAGACTTTAAAAATCATTTTACTTTACAGAAGAACTTAAGCTTCACTTGTATAAACCAAAAAATAAAGTAAGACTTCACACCTGATCAACGCTGAGCATTTCTTCAATACACCAATTCTTAATATAAAAAGGTTTTTAAAGGTTAAAAACTAAAACAGCAAACCCTCTAGTATGAAGTAATTACTGGAGAGTGTCAGAGGAAACAAAAATAAAATTTGCAACCCAAAAAAAAAAAAAAAAACAAGCTGTGATCATCCAATCATTATTCTATTAAGTCTAATATGTTCTACTAAGATCTTCAAATAGAAATCATCATTCTGGTTTACATTCGTGCCTTCGTGAAATTAGTATTTTCTTTTGATATTAACTCCTCAGAATAAGCCTTTACAACTTGTGCATACTGCCATATGCCCTGAGAGCCAGCTTATACATTGCCCAGTCTGTGTAAGTGGAGAGAGACCACCAAATCCACTGTGGATCCCCTTGTCCAGCCCTCTTTAATTAAAACGTGTGCATTTTTCCTGTTACCGGCAAGTCCATTTACAGACAACCATCTATCATACATCTGCCCCCTCTCTGCAGGCATGTAATGAATTGTGCTAAAGTGATTTGTGGTGGTGATCCTTTAGAGAAGCTGAATGAAGTGTAAGTATTGCATGTATTTTTTACCCATCTCCCTTTATTTCTCTGTGGATGAATAGTACCCTAAAGGCATTGGAATGGTATAGATGGCAGTGAACATTATGTTGACTAAGGTTTTGGTGTGATTACCATGTATTTCTAATAAAACTAAAGCCTCAAGAATGACTATGTCTCATTTTTCATTAGCTTTAGCGCCCTTTACCTGGAGTCCTCGTCCAATACTTCAGCTTTTCTATGAGCCTGCTAATAACTTCATTCAGAACATTATGGAAATGGAGGATTTGAGCGGTTATGAATGGGGTATTAGTGCAGAAGGGCTGGATGGATATCGCTACTTGCCATTAACAGTGTCACAGGGGGGTGCCATTAACAATATTTGACAGTGTTTTAATGATATTCTAGCATATGTTGCTCAGAAGAATTTTTGCTTACCTTTTTAACTGGACTTTTGGATATTCTGCTTTGTAACTAAGCCTTGAATCCCCAACACATTCATTCCAAGTGAATATGTTAATCTCTAAATGTATTATCACTCAAATTGATTTAACGAGTGTATTATTTGACCACTACACATGGGGCAGCTGTGGCTCAGTTGGTAGAGTTGGTCGTTTCTCAACCAGAAGGTCGGGGGTTTGATCCCCAGCTCCTGCAGCAACATATGATGGGAGTTCTTTGTATTTCTAAGTCTGAAAAGGAGCTTCCGATGACGCAAAAATCGCCATTTTGCATCATCGGAAGCTGTTGCGGTTGGCGGGGTGAAACTACAACGCTACTTCCTCATATTTTCGACCACTGAAGCTACAGACCTATCACAGATCAGTGGGAGGGAACTCACTCCCAGAATCGAAACTTAACGTCCGCCATATTGCTTGGAAGCTATGCTGACAGGCTCTATGGAGAAAGCTGCTTCGTTGGTGGCGTTGAGTGTGTATGAATGGTCACTTTACAGAGCAACCTCTACCAACAGGGTGTGAATGGGTAGGAATGACCTGCGGTATAAAAGCACTCTGAGTAGTCAGAAGACTAAAAAAGTGTTATACAAGCTCAAGTCCATTTACTATTTATTGCAGGTGTGGGGAAAGTGTAAATGTGATAGACTCAAAAACTGAAACAAGTTTAAGTTCAGACAAAGGAATAAGTCAATTAGTGCAAGGATGCAGCTCGCAGTGTTTTTTAAGTCTACAAAAAGGTCAAAAGTTCAGAGAAAAGGGAGCAACAACCAACAATCATTTTGATCAAATCTGTCGTTTTGTTTTTTAAACAAATATCTGATAAACCGTTTAGTGTATAATATGTAAGAAAAGTTTTGAAAATGCACACCCAGGTTTCCCAGAGGGCAAAGTGAGGCCTTCGAAGAGCTTTGTCAAATCAACAGTTTCAGACTTTGATTAGCCTGAGGCCATAAAAACACACACTCTTAAGCTGACACCACCAAACTTTTGCCAAACAGAGGTCAATTTGAAATATTTGTCAATTATTTATTTTTGAACGATACATTTGTTGCAGCTCTACCAAGACATAAGCCATCAGTGTTAAAATGTTTTCTTCATGAGGTTTTGTACAGTTCAAAATCAAACACTTAATTACAACTGATCAAAAACATTGTTGTAACTAATTAGCAAGCATTTAAACTAATTACAAATTCATGGTAAAAATGGGTTTGCCCAGGAGAGTTGGGGTCATGAATGCAACCCTTAGTGGGCCAGCCCCAGACATGCCCAGCCCTGCTTTGTCCCAAAGGCCCTCCTGTCAGCTGTGTGCCTCCACCACTGTCACTGACTATGTGTGTGTGTGTGTGTGTGTGTGTGTGTGTGTGTGTGTCCTGCTGCAGAACAAGACCCAATTTGATTTGCTCCACTGGCCTGTGAAGCTCGGCTGTGAGGCAGCACCTCTCTTTATTCCCCTAATGGCTTCCCTTCCCCACTGCTCCTTACTCTTCCCCAGACACCAGTTATGTGCGCTCTTGTAAATATACATACACACAACGGCAGAAGAGGGAGAGAGAGAGAGAGAGAGAGAGAGGAAAAGACTGTGATGCATAGATCGAAAGACAGAGATGGAAGAGAGAGGAACTTAGTGAAAGAGAGTGGAATAAAAGTGAAACAAAGAGCGCGGTTAAAAAAAAAAAAGGTGTTCACTCTGGAGGAGACTCAGTCATTCTCTTGGAGGCTGACCTTGGGGCTGGGGTCTCTTTAATATAGGGATATTAAGAGCCTTGAGATGGACCAGGCAGATGCCAGAGTGGTGGGACCCGCCTATCAAAATGGGCGGAGATGCACCAGAAGCAGTCCATTTTCTCAGCTGGTGCACGAGCAGACTCTGCGCAACAATGTCATTTGGTTTTTTTTTTCAGTGCGGATGAAGTTTGGGGGCAGCAGAGGTTAAGCTTTTTTGCTGCTGTTGCCACCCACCCTAAACCACTGCAGTACATTACAAATGGTATTACACCAGTGCTGTGGTCGTAGCTCGCCCGCTCCCTCTCCCTCCCTCCCCCCCCCCCCCAAAAAAAGCGATCTAAACGGTAGCCCTTGTGAGTTGAACCATACAAGTGTGTATGATGGAGAGACATGTAAATTGCACTGCATAGGACGTGCAACTGGCACATTCTATCGCTAACTACAGTAACAGCATGGTTCTGCTTAAATGGGTTCTCAAAGCACCCATGTGTGACTTTGAGTCTAAATGGGTCATACCATACAGGTGCAATTCAATCACATATGAAATGAGTTTGCTGCAAGTAAACTTTAGAAATGATTTTCTTTGTCAAGTCAAATGTATGGTTCAGTGTGTGTGTGTGTGTGTGTGTGTGTGTGTGTTTGGATGTGGGTCTTGGAAAATTGCATTGGCAGTGTGAGAGGGGTGCTAATTTAAGAGGCTTAATAATGACCTCCTACTATTCTTTGTAGGAGCTGCCTTCAGTCGCCCATCACATCTAATGCATGGCATGACATGGAAACAGGAGATGCATGTCATTTTTGACACGGCTTGGCACTTAGTGGCTGCAGGGGAAACTTCTACATGAATGTCTTGCTGCAGTACCTGCCTGTTTCTAGGGTGAATGAAAGAATGAGTGAGTGAGAACTGATTCCTTTTTCATCTTTCAAAGCTTGAAGGAAACAACACAGTCTTACTTTCCGTCTTTCTTTCTTTCTTTTTTTTAAACCGAAGAAAAACTTCTGAACATTCACAGCAGCCGAGATGTACATGGCGACTTGTTTACTGGTGATGTGAAAAAATGGGATGTATCTTGAAACGTATGCCTGACTAAATAAGCTTCTTTGTAAGATTAAGGCTCATCTCTGTTTCTCCGACATGTAAAACATTCATCAAGGTATTGCTTTGTACCAAAGACTTTGAGATTCATGGTAAATGCTACACATTTCTCAAAATACGACAGGGGGATTTTGTTTTTAATTGACAGGCTTTTGTCTATAGCACTCGTAGCACAAACTGATGAGGACTATAAATAGACAGAATGGGCTTGCCGGCCACATGGGTGTGTGTATGGACAATTTAAATCTTCCATGCTGTTCAGACTCAATAGATTAATTGATCCTATCTATGGTTGACAAATCAGCTTGAGAGCAGTTATAGGGGATGAAAGGTGAGCTGAGAGGGCAAAGGCGCACACCATGTTTGAGGTAAATATCCTGGGATTTCAAGAGCTCGGAAATCCAATTTGGTGACCTTTTTTTTCTGGCTAACAAGAAGGCATCGTTACTATAAAAAGGCAGCTTTGAGCTTCCAGGGAGCAAAGAGTGTGTGTTTCACCGGAGTGAAAGAGTCAGTCATGCCAGACAACATGAATGAACTGCGCATGGAAATATAATGACATTGACAGGCAGTAAAATGGTGAAGTGCATGACATAAACATCAGCTTCTGGCGATAATCAGGTGTTTTGTATTGCACAGAACTTTAACACTAACGCTTAATATACTATCATATTTCAAAAAATGATTGTTACAAATACATTTTAAAAAAATGTCCCAAATTGAGCTTCTACCAATATGCAAAAACTAGAGGTACATTTATGCATGGCAATTTGATATTTGATTCCATAACAAGAGGTAGCAGCTCTCTATTGAATCTGGTTGGTTTCTTCTTTTAAAGAAGACTAAAAACCCCAGGGTGCTTTGCAAGAAAAAGGGGCCCCTATGCGTTACCCCTTGATGCAACAGTCACCATAATGCAAGTGGCACCGTGTGTCCGCTGTTAGACTATTCCCCTGAGAATCTCTCCCTCTTTCTTCCCTCCGCTTATCTCTCCTCTATAGTCTTCCTGTCTTCGACCCATGTAGAATCTGGCTTCCCATTTGGGCCTCCATGCGTCCAGCCATTTACATTTCAGCACATTCAAACCTTCCCAAATAGGATCTGAAAGCGTGTCATCACAGTGACTGTCAGGAGAAGCAGGTCCCGTAATTTCATTTAAAATGTTCATGTTTTTTTCGGGGGCGTTTCAGTTCAGTGGGGGGCTTTCTCAGCGGTGACTGTTGTGAACGATTGTGGGATCCAAGTGTAAATTTGAATCATAGCCGTCTGATAACAGCTTACAGTCGGAATAAAACCCAAAGGAATATTCTGCACAGTTTTTAGTTAGGCGCTCTTAAAATCACTTCCTTAATGGAAAAAATGTATAACTGCTGAGTTGTAACCAATAGCCTTCATAGTTGGCCACGTAAAAAGGACCCACTGCGACTATTCCAGGTGAATTTTTCATATTTTATTATGAAACAAGCCAACTGTCTCATTTATATCTCAGAAGATTCACTCTGCCAAAATCACTGCACCACTAACACCGCTCCCAAATAATGTCAGACCTGCGGTATCTGCTTGGACTCATCTGGTTATCATCTGATATTCTTCTGTCTCTCAGATGTGTATTTTCATAAACAAACGATCAGGAACTGGAAACTTTAAAAGGTTGGAAAACATAATCGAACATTTGTGTGGAAAATTTACGACAGGCTATGATTTACTACACCTACCATACCAAATTATGAATCAGAAATAGCCTTTGAAAATGTTCTTTGTGGGGTCGTGGTGGCACTCTGGTTAGTGCGGGCGCCCCTTTGTATGGAGGCTGTGGTCCTCGAAGCGGGCGGCCAGGGTTCGACTGCACGTCAGTCCCCACTCTCTTTCCCTGATTTCCGACTCTATCCACTGTCCTTTCTCTACAAGGAGATTTTTTCAGTTGTGCATATGTGAAAAAAACGCTCCTGCATGATGTCCAGGCTTTTCACGTCCCAAATTTCAAGGAATTTGTTTCTTTTAACTCCAAAAAATTCCCTTAAAAGGCCCCTTACCAAAACACTCACATGCTACCATACACACACACACACATACACACACAGGCCAAGCTCATTTCCCCTTTGATGATATTCTGAAATTAGCCAGCTTTAATCAAATGCACCAGTGTTCATGTGTTGAAAACTGCTTTTTTTCTCCTATCTTTCAGAGGTTGTTGTTGTTGGAAAATAATTCTGTGGATTACACTTTCAAGCAGACCCTGAACCTTTCTAACTCTGTAATGCAAAAAGGAAGCATGGCTCGTTTTTTTTTTTTTTTTTTATCAGGAAGCTCAATAGATAAACAATAATAATACAATTCAGCTAATAAAACAGACCACAGTGTATGCAGAGCTTACCCGTGCCTAGCGCCGCAGCCTCGCCGCCATTTGTTTGGAACTGTTTGTTTTTTAACTGCCTGCTATTGTGTTTTTAATCCGAGAAATACATTTACTAGAATTCTCTATGGATTAAAGAAACTGTGATTTTCCACTTCAAACACATGCAGAGTGTTGGGTGATAAAAACGACTGCAGCTACATTGTCCTTTTTCCTCCTGTGCCAAATGCTGTTTATTTAAACAGCAGCCTCTTTTTTTTTTTGGTTTCTAACTGTCTCTGTGTCTCAGTATAAATGTCCTTTTTTTCTATTAAGAGGTTTTGTTTACCTCCTTAGTCAATAGCTGGTTTGAATAATCCCAGAGCCCACCTGCACAAGACAAACCTCTCCAAAAAAGGCATGATAGGTGTTTGCAAGCGTGTGCAAGAATGTGTGCTTTTGTGAACTACCAAACATAGCACAGCTCTAATTGCAGAGCAGGAGAACAATAGGCCCTCTGCAGCAGCTGGATGCAGTCTTTATTTGCATCAGATTGATCACTTATCTGTACAATGCCGGTCTTCCTTAATTCCAATTACAAGCTTGCCTATTTTGTGGTTTTAGGAAGTGTGATCAGAAGGCAATGTTTAAGGCCAACTTTGTTCCACAGGGGAACGTAAACGCAAAGTGTAAAATAGGAAGTAGGAAGTGTGTATTTGAGTGAGGGAGAGAGGACGTATAAAGAAACAAAGAGGGAGAGACAGATGGAGAGAAATGGAGATTGGAAGCGTGAGAAAGTTAACAAGAGTTTCAGGGGGTTTGGTTCGGACGGATAAAAGAAGAAAGAGGAGCTGATTTACAAAGGTATAATGCTTTAACAGAATAAATCAGAAAAAAAAACTGCAGGTGAATATTTATGAGGCAGCTATGTGAAGAGACACTCACACAAGAAGAGATAGTCAGTTTTGGTGGAGAGGAATTACAGCCACTATTCAAACCTTAGGGCCGACATTTGTATTGTTTACTTAAAGCTCCTGTGAGATGTTTTTAACAGATTAGGAAACAGACTGACACTTATATTGATGCTTCTCTTTGACCTACCAAAGCAAATAGGACCATCAGCAACAAGACTGATTATTTCTTTATTGTTATCGGTAATGCCTGTAACCACTGCCGCCAGGTAGGTGTCAGATGAAGGGTTACAGCATGCAGATTCTGAATATCATTAGATAAGATTCTAAATGTGCAATTTATATCAGGCAGTTATATTTTGGTTAAATCTGAAAGAAGTTAGAAGTATCTTTTCTTCAAAGTCATTTTTGTTGTTTTGCAAAGTTTGTCTGAAAATGTAAAACTGGGATTAAAACAAACAAATTGGAGACTTAAATTGGAAAAAAAAATAAATAAAAATAAAAATAAAAATATATATATATATGCCGATGATAAATCTTTTATATGTCTAATCGAACTGGACAGTGCTGGCCAATGAGTTTCTGTTTGAAGACTTGTGTGTTACTCCTATCCATATTTCACACTTAATTATTTTGTGAGTTGGCTAATTAATGCTTCTAAAAAATGGCAACATTCTGACAGTGAAGTCCATCTCTTCATTCCTACCAACACCACTGCCACCCTCCTTGGCTGGGGGCATTTTAATTGGCCCACTTCCCGAACTGTAATTTTTTTTAATTGCTTGGAGACACTCTGCTCTCTTTAAAAAAAATCAATGCAGATGTAATAATATCTGTAATTGTCTGCCACGCTCCAGGGACACCACAAAAGCCTCGGATCAATGGAGGAAAGCAGGGAAGCTGGTAGGGGTTAATTTTTCCCTTTCTGTAGGTAATGACAGGGAGGCAACGCTTGGCTTCTGGCATCAAGGCACAACTTGTGCTGTTCCTATTGTCTCTACAGCGCCTAATTGGGCCAAATGCAGTTAGTTCCCCCTGGCAGAGGCTGTCGAGGTGGTGATTAATGAAGCCTCCAGTCACGTAACCTGATAAAAAAGAAAAGAAAAGGCTGGGAGAGGGGAAAAATATCAACCTGCTTTGTGTTCTTCATCCTTTTTCCTTTCTTGTGCTTTTTCTCTGCCTTTCTCAATTCTCTACAAGTTTCTTTCTAGTAGTAAACAGGTGAAGTAGTTTTAAGTTAGCCAAGGTTTATTTTTCTTCAGGGAAGGAAAGGGGGGAGGGCCCATTACTGCATTGTGGGAGTAATTAAATACCAAAAAAGAAGGGAAATTAGGAGTCGCTCAGCTTGAATCCAAAGGCTCATTTCTTGAAGTGTAATATCACACATTCTTAAAAAAAGAATGGCTGGAGTGTCTGGCTTAGGCGTGCGTCACTGTTTGGATTTTGCGGCAGCCTTTCCTGTACAGTCTCCAGGGAAAGTGTCAGGAATCCAGGATCAAGAGGTCACAGGTATTAGCCTCCTAGGATCGTCATGGCCTTTGACTAATTACCTCATTAAGCTGCAGTCCAATACTTTCCATGGTCACTGAGGCTCAGCCTTGTTGCTGGGTGTAAGGAGGACAGGTTGGACACAGGACTCATCCTCAGCGACCTGGGTGAACTGACCGCGGCTTGTTGCTGCCTGGTGGGTGGAGACGTAGGAGGGAAATCAATCCTCTGTAAATATATTAGATGCAATTACATCCTGCTGGACTTTGCCTAACACGTTTATGGAAGCATTAGGCAAAGTCTTCCTTTATCAAGCCTCCCCCTCAGGCCATTAGGCCAATGACATGTAATGTTCACGTGTAGGTGATGTTGGGAAGGTATTGGAAAAAGGGCACAGGGGAGGAGTATGTCTACATTTTTATTGCATTCAGAACTTAGTGCTTTTATTGGTTTTATTAGGTTGGTGTCAAGTAGGGGTTTGTTTGCCCTAATGAGAAAGCTTGGTGCAACTTTGCCCCAAAGCTTATGAAGAACTTTAAATTGTTATTTCATAGATTCCCTCAAAGTTAGAGCTGTAATTCATCAGTCTGATATTTCCAATTCTTTTAAAACAGAAATGTTGCCATTCCTTTTAAAATATATAGCTTGGGCACAAATTTATCAACAGCTTCATTTAATTATTTACGCATTCAACTGTGTAATTTAATATAATTATTTAAAAGACAAGACTGATATCCTCATTTTAAACATTTCATGTCAGTACATTGTTGCATGATCATCAGCAGCTGAAATGTTGTAGCCTTATTCCATGGACTTGATTAATGTTTGTATTCGCGCATGTTCATTTTGTCTGGAATTACACAGACACCTTAATTCCTCAGTGAAAAAATGCTCAATTAACATAAAACGTATGAATGATAATTGTGGAACAATGTAATGTCAACAGCCTTCTGATTAATCCCTCTGAACACAAGCAAACGGCTGGCACACTGACTCCAGAAGTGATAAGGAATTTCATTTGTTCTTAATTACTAAGAGGCCCATTTTGCCACTGTCATGATGAGATTTCTAAACCTCCTTACCCAGCCAAGGCTTACACATATGTAAAAGCATTTTTTACTCTCTCCACTTTTGGAAGGTTTTCAAGTCTAATTACTCACATGAGGGCATGTGTGCTTATTGTAGCACAAGCAGTGCTTGACAACAACGTTGATCTCCAACAGCCAGGACTCTTGAGTGGGTTCAGGTACTTTTTGAAAGAAGTAGTTGCCCTAATGGTGTGTGTCCATTCAGTGAGTGTGTGTATTCATCTCCAAGTATGACTACAAACACAACTGCCATAAATCCTGTGTTTTTGTGCATATTAAAAATAATTCTTCTGTTCAGAGCCAATAAAGCTGGTTTGTTTGCGGATTTCCATAAAAAAAGCCTTGAACCTAAATGCCATAGGTTCTTCAAACAGCCAGAAACTGTTCCCACCTTTCCCTTTCTTTAAGCTTTAGACTGGGGAGGAGGTCTCAAACACATTTTTACCTCAGGGCTTCCTCGCTGTCACCCAACAGCACCCTCAAGACCACTGTTCCCCTTCTTATCCCAGACCTGAATTCTTCATTTGGTCACACTGCTTGCTCCTGAATAGTCACCTCTGAGGAGATTAACCCTTTCATTAAAAATGCCTGACCGGGGTCAATCTACTGCCTGGCTCTGCAGTCCCTGCTCCTTGCTTTGATCTATCAGCTATGGAGAAATTATTAGCAAACTATAAGCCGTGCCATGTGATTTGTTTTTGTAAATTTGTAGAAATTATTCATAATCCTATTATGTGACCAAGAGGCAAACCTGCATAAAAAATATGAGGCCTTTGTTATCAAGGGAAAGAAAGAAGGAAGAAGTTTGAATGTGGGTGCAGTGGAGTTATGGGAAAGCAGAAGGGTGAAGGATCTGTCCTAATCTTTTAGATAAGGCCCTTTGATAAAAGAGTGCCTATGTTACCAATGATTGGAATTATCTAAAAGGAAAAAGTAGTGCCCATATTCCCACCTCTATCCCTCTCTTGGATCCACCCCTTTTGTTGGAGACAAGAAATAATTGTGACGTTACAAACCTCAGTCCCAGCAGCATTCATTATCAGGAGGGTAGTGTATTGCACATAACCAGGGGAAGAGGAGAAATCACAATTTTTACACCTCCCATCTCCCTTTCAGGGGCCAATACTTTGCAGAACAAAAGTCAATGTCTCAGCCCAAATCTCGTCTGACAACGCGTAGCAGCCCTTGCTATTTTGGGCTCTTTGTGGTGCCAATCTCCTATCTCTCCCGTGACATTTTTTCAAAGAAAGAGTAGATTTCCTAGAGACTCTGCCCTTTGCAACTTCCACAGTGTATTCTTGCACACAGAGTAAGGACCCTCCTCCTCACTCTAATGCCGTCGCTCTCTGCAGTGACCGGAGAAAAGAGAAAATTAAGACAGCGTATCAGGCTAAGAGCCCTGGCTTTAGTTGGTGGAGTGAAAGGACGTTATACAGATGCTTAATTCCCAGTTACACTTTCGGAATAAAAAGTGCAGAACCTGGGAAAATTCAGTCCAGGACTTTGGCTATAAATAAAAGCTAAAAACATACCAATCATTGCAAAGCATCTAATAAGAATATTTTGCTTATATGCCCAAATAAAAAATCTAAAATCATCATTTTTCAACTTAGAATTTCTTTGATTTGTAATTGCCTTTGTAGTAAATCCCAAACCTCCATGCTTTAATCACCCTGTTGTCTGTTGAGCAATAATTTACAGCTTATGCAAAAACTCCCACGCATGCTTTTACTGTCCACATTTTTAGATGGACTGGCCTACTGGCAGAGCACCAACTTCACATTAATTTGCTGCAGTGTACAGGTCTTATCTGGGCCTGCTTTTATTCGGGGTGAAAAGCTGAGTCGTTCTAAATAACGCAGGTCTAATTGGCTGTGTTTCGCAGTTAATTTCCATAAAAAGCCTCGGAGACTGTCACCTCAGTTTGGGAGGACGAGGTGCTGGAGCTGGAGCCATGTACCTCAGCCAGCCGTTAATCAGGAAACACACTTTCGCCTGCTTCGCAAAAGGGCAGAGTTCAAGGAGGAGGGGCCGACACCATATCTGCACCCAAACGCTTTAATTGTAATTGCTGAAGAAAAAAATGCCCTGCCTCTAAATTTCTGCAAAAAACGCATGCTGAGGCTCTGTCTGAAGTGTATAATGAAGGACCAAGTGTCTCTTTGTGTAAGCAGAAAAGTCAATCTTGTAAACTTATTTTGCATGGTTTTAATGTAAACAAAGCAGATTTAAATCAAGTAAGTATTACATATATACAGGTTCCTGTCTTATTAATTCTACAAAGAAATATCAGACTACTGCTCCAAGTGTCTCCAAGCTCACTGTTAACTTGTTAAGGCTGTTCCAGAGCCTTGAGAGCAGCACACATACTTAACATCATACAGTATGGATGATCACCTTGCCTTGGTATTGTATTAGTGCTGTACTGTACTCTTCTTTGAGGCCGGACTCGCTTTACTAATGTGGCATGCTTTATCCCACAGCTGTGATTTTCCGGCTGCCACTTAGCATCCATAGGCTCCAGGGGCTGTGAATAGAGGTGGTCTCAACTGAATCAGGAGGACCCCTCGTTTTTATGGACTACAGACCTCTGCATCAACACGGTACCGAAAAGGAGAGAACACCAGTTAGACAACTTAACAGAAACAATAGAGGAGGTATGCTCATGTTATGAGGTATATACTGTCAGCATACCAGGAAGTACATCTTAAGAGTGGCTACATGTAAATTCTAAATATAATACCTAATCTGCTTTATATCCTTAATCCTAAGGAGGTGAGAACCTGTCCTGGATGTAAATATTATACTTTTATAATGAAAGGAGATAAGTAAATACAATATAAAACATTTGAAGCCATGGCTTGGATGCACATCACAACTTTAAACCCCACTGAAAACACTAAATTTGAGAGCTGTTTCCTCAACACAGCTTCACCAAACATGGGGCACAGTCTAACTTAACTGGCTTTATTTATTCAGTTTAAAGCGACCATATTGGGTCCATGTTACACACTAACCCCCAGCGGTACACTTAAGTGGCTCACAAAGAGATTCAGAGGATGGTGCTGCCAAGTGCAGCTTTATGAGGACAATTTAACATAATGGTCAAATAAATACTGTTGTAAAAAAACACCTGTGAACAGTGGTGGCAGGCTGCGGCCCATTACTATATTTTTTGTGTGACAGTTCAGTGGTGTACAACAGATTTCATTCCATTTTGCAAAAGTAGAAGGTTTTATACGCTGCCTGGAAAAATACAGTGCGACCTACAGCTCAGTGAAGGTAAAGATGCAACGGGAAACGCGATAATCGGGGAAATAATTAGACAGTCTAGTCTTTGTTCCTCATTATACTCTCTAATTATTCTCATAGTCATTACTCTCTGGAGGAGTATCTATTAACACTTGATGATATCCACGGAAAGTTCCAATTTAAGAACCAACTAAGAAAGAACAACACAACACTCGGGCTGCTTCATTATGGCAAAAATCATAACGCAGATTTTATTTTTATATCTTCCATTCAACTAGATTGCTCTGGCAGGTATTTGACGGCAGGATATGGGACGAGTTGTTTTCCCCTGTGCTGTATAAAATGTATTGTCAGGCTGCCATCAACCATCTGAGTAAATCTATGTGAATGTCTAAATAGGCCTATTGCCATCGTAGACGGAAACCAGCCGAGAACGGTTTTATCTCAGTGGTCTTGTTAATGTGATCAATCAATCAAATAATCAGCCCGAGACACTTCAGTGTTCTTTATTTAAAATGAATGTGATAACAGAAAAATAAGAAGAAGCTAACCATGCTAGATCATGCTTGCTACAGTGCATCGGTTGGTTCAAAAGTTGACGTCAAACCCTGTTCGGTAACATCACAGTCACCACAACAACAACAACAAAAAAAGTCAAGGTTACAAGGTGGATTGTATGCTCACATGGTGAATTGTGGTAACTGTGGATTGATGCTTAGATCCTTCTCATATAAAGAACTGATCAACACTTCAAATCTTGCATTTTAGAATAAATGTCTCAAATTGGTTTGTGGTAACTCTTTCTAGGTTGAAAAATTGTGTTTTTCTATTTCTCCTATTGACATCAGCAAAGAGATGTAAGTCGATGAACAAAGAAGCGTCACATTGACGGATAGGTCCGTTCTGTTTAGCACACGTAAACAACGGTCAGTGGCACATGCTCTGATTACTCGCCCTCTGTCAGGGTTTTGGCACTCAGTTTAGTCTCAGGAGGGTCAGAGTGATGACTGGTATCTACAGGCTGTCAAATCAGGAAAGAAGTATCAACAGAAAACTCAAATCAATACCACAAAATCAACAGAGCAATAATGACTGTGTCATTAAAGGAAACCAGTTTTCTATTTATGTTCTGCTTATAACAATCATAACTATATGATCTATAAAGGTTTTTAAAGAGAAGCAATCCACCATTGACATTTGTTTTTCCCACAATATTTCTATTCTATTTGAGAACCATAAAATAAAGTTTTTTATAAACAGTATCCAGACCATAAACTCTTTAACATGGACGTAGTCTCAGTGATTTCACCCATGGTGGTTTCTGAAGCGGAATTTGACGCTCAAGAAGACGGTTACCATATTCAAAATGCTGTCTCAAATGAACTCTTGGTCAACCTATATACAGGCCAAAGGGTAGAGCTATGTCGGGCCTTTAGTCTCCTAGCAAACAGCAACTCTGCACCAGCCAGTCAATCAAAATGTTTTAATCATTTTCAAGCTTTTGAATTGTGAATATTTGCTTAAAAATTACAAAAAAAAATATGAACATGTTATGTGGGGTTTTTTTCTGGGAAAAATAAAGAGCAGGTCCTAAAATGTTCATGCATCCATTCATGCATCCATATACCTTTTCCCATCCAGTCGCAAGCCCTTGATAACAAGTGTTAAGTGTAATGTATTAAGCTTTTCTCATGTTTTTATTAAATAATAATGAAACCCAAAGTCACACCTCTAAAACCCTGAACACACTGTCTCCATAGAAAATCAGTTCATAGGCTGTTACGAAACATGTTGTCTGAATGTTTCCATCACAACTATAATAGTATCTTACATAAACCCGACCTTAGACCTCAGAGCTCGCATGTCAGCAATATTAACATGCCACGTAACTTGGCCTGATATTTCCTTCTTGTCTCTATCTCTCCAACCCCTGCTGCTTGTCATACTTCTCCCACTATGCATCAGCGAGGTGACCCCTGCCTCACACCCCGGCGCAGGGTGTGAGCCGGGTGTCCCAGTCGGACCTGTCCTGCTGAATGCCTTATGACAGGTTGTTTGTGAAACTCTTGTGTTCTGTTTGTTCCCTCTCCCCTCCCTTGTCCTTGCTGACAGTGTCCCCATTGTGAATGTGAAGGGCCTTGCTTTGTCTCGCCCGCCTCATTGGAGCCAGTGTTGGTGCAGAGAGGGAGCGCACACACACCTTTGCTCGCTCTGTGGGAGCATCTGTTGACTTACCTGGCCATGATTCAACTTTTTTTCTGTCTGTTAATTCACTTTTCTGGAAGGTTATGTGGGCTCCAAAGAGAACTTCATATTCTATTTTGCTGCTAATACTGATATCTGATTTATTTGGGAGTTGTTTATCTTAAACAAATATTAATAATACAGCAAAATATAATGAAAGTAACAAGTTGACATAGATACTTATACAGGTTTTAGTAGCATTTACTCAACACTCATCTAGACCTGTAGCTAGTGTTTGACGGTATACCGATACTAGAAATGAACAGCGGTACTCAGCCGTTCAAATGATGCAATTCCACCTTTTATTAACACCGATGCTTTGTGAATGACAGCGTTTCAAGAGCCGTGTTTTGAGTGCTTTGCTTTCACTCCCTGCAGGCGATGAGCGTGTGCAGCGTGTGTGCTGTTCAGAGCTCTGCTGTCCCTCCCACCAGGCATTGTGGGCGTGCCAAACATTTGTTTACTTTCATGGCGAGACGCAGAACTGGAGCCATGGCTGCTATGGAAGATGCTAGTCTTGACGTACGTCCAACAGCAGACGCACAGAAAGACAGAAATATGACATTGTAATGCTTACGTCGCTCAGGGTAACCCCGAGGACACCACAAAGCCGCGTGTAAGCGATGTTTTAAACCCCAACTTGGGAAGCCAACTTTAAGCATTTCGCAATACAATAAAATCCCATTCATTAGTAATATAATTATTCAAGTTCCTCAAGGATCGGTTACAGATTTTAGGCACTTCATACAAGTAATCTACGTTAATTTGCAGATTAAATATAGAAATAATTTTAAAAGAAGGCCTCATTTGACTTCAACTGCAACATTTTGTTCATGGCTATGTTTTATACGATGTAAAAGCAGTGATCTTGGGGGTGGGGGACAAAATACAACATCATATCCAGCCTCATGTCTCCATCCAGTCATCTACCTAAATCGCCCCCCATCCCCTCCCCTCCTTCCACTCCCAGTCTCCTGCTCCTAACATCAGCAGGGAGCGTGGCTAATTTACGAGCGTGGGCAATGCCAACATACTCTCTGAGGAGGGCCCGTTTTAACACCTCCAAATGCTGTAATGCATCCCAGCTGACCTTAATTATAAAAGCATGTGCCTCCCCTGTGCACCCCCCCCCCCGCCCCCCTTCTCCCTCTATATACAATTCTCAAGGCCGGGGGTGTGAGCCTGCAATCTTACCTGCAGAGAACAACACAGCATCAGCCACCGGTGCAGCTCAATGTTAATAGTTGCATCCTGAGAGGAAATCAATAAAGCCATAAAGGGTGATATCACAGTGTGTCTGGGCCACCACGCACACATGATTCTCCTCCTTTACCTCCCTTCTTCCCTCCCCCATTGAGTGGGACCCGTTTATGAGGGGTCTGGTGCTTGGTGTGAGCAACTGAAAGGTCAGTTCTGTGAGGTTTTGATCCAGGGATGAGACGCCCTCCTTGGGAGTGTGTGGTAAACAGTGGAGTGGGACCCCTGACTCATCTGAAGAAGAAGAAGGGAATCTTTTAAGGGGCTTACAGCTGCTATGTGTTGTCAAGGTAGCAAAGCATTAGTGCCTGTAAAGGCCCATCGATGCCGCCTGGTTACGATCAGAGGAGAATCCCAGGAGGTAAAACGGGGCCTTGCTAAACTGCTGATGAACCGGGGGGGAAATATTAAAAGACCGACACTCCCTCTTCTTCTGTCTGTATTGCAAATTTTTGCCCATAATATTGATATACGCACAGCACGGGGCTCCAGCATCATTGGGCTGATAAACTGCTCACACAATAGATAATCTTTTATGTACCTCCCGTGCACAGCACAAATATTATGACTATTAGTACATTAATTAACTCGCTGGCCTGGGGGTCTTCTGCCCAGCCAAGGTTAAGAGCTTCTTTAATTAAAGATCAATACGGTTTGCAGTATATTTCTACAGCACCAGAGGAGACATGGAGCTCTTTACTGTCTACGAGTCAGAATGATATACAAGTTCACAAGATATAGACAGAGATTCAAAGAGTAAAATGAGTCCATTTACAAGTATAAAACAGTGAGCTGATATATGTCAAACAGTTGAAGCGATGGGGAAAGACATGCTAATACTTTATTTATGGATAGATGTGTGGTTTTTTTTTAGCAGTGAAGCAAGTTCACCTTTCTGCAGGTGCTAGCAAAATCCCATTAAGAAGGGAGCTAGTCAGTGCTGTAGCAACGTCCAACCAATCGTACAGTCTTTGTTGACATGTGACTGTCTAACATCCCTTACTGACACACCTGTGCAGTGTGCAAAGGGGGTCAGCAGCGATGCTGATGGATGTGATCAAAGGAAAGACCATTCTCTCTACAGCCACCTCAGGATTGAGTCCTTGTTTGCAAAAGTAAAGATGGCAGGGCCCTTAGAGCGCACCTTAGTGCTCAAGGCTCCAAAGTTCCCCTCAGATCATCATAATCCGTATGGATTATGTTTGACAGAACAGGGATCTTCCTGCTGGTCTACGTCCCTGGCTGTTCTGGAGTACAGCCCTCAAAGGGTGGCTACAGCAAAAACCCATTCCCCTAAACCCAAAACAAGCAACAACCATAGGTGGTTTAGCATACCTGTTTAACTGAGGTTGAAGGAGTTGTCTACAATAGGGCACTATTGCTAAATTGCCACCATTTATTATTGCATTTAAAATAAACTTCGATGTTTTTTTTAATTCAACCTTTCAAGACAAAATTTAAAGAGCCTTCAAAATTTGATACAGCGTGGGCCAATTAACACCCAGTACAATGAATAAGAACATATGTGTACAGGTATTTTAATGTGTTTAATGTATATTTTCTTTTATACTTTTAAAATACAATGTAGCTATTTGATTCTCATGTGTTATGGATGACATACACTACGTGATGATTGTAAACAAAAGAGGACCAATATGAATCTGATTTATTAGTCTGGGGTACCCAAGGGAGGCCATTCACAAATACACACAACCTCTGAAGCATTTTCAGTCTCTCCCTCACACCAATACACATACTCTAGTACTCTAACAACTCAACTGGAGATGTGGGGGATAGGGAAACCTCTCTTATCAATGCTGACCTGGCTCTGGCTTAACCCAACTGGTCTCTGTTGGCCTGTTGACCAGTCTCTCTCCTAAACCCTGCTTCCTCTCCTTCCAACTACTGCCCTCACCCCTTTGCCACACAGGTCTAAGACAGGTTAAATAGTTAAACACCAGCAAATCCAGCACTGCCCTGTGGGAAATTTGCTTCTAATCCCTAACTTATAGGCACAGAATCAAAGCCAAAAAGCCTGAGCAACAAATCTGATCCTCCCCCTAACAATCTCAGGCCTCTTGGGAGGGCAGAGAGAAGCTCCACAGACAAGGCTGAGATGGATAAATACCTAAATGATGAGACAGTCTGGGGACAAGGGAGTAGTGTCTGGCTATGGCTGTTCACCTCCAATTTGGCATCCGCACAATGAAAGGCAATTGGGCGGCAGCCCCCACACAGCAGCCAGTCCTTATTATTATATGTTGAAGTGTGGCTTGGGCAATGATTAATGACAGTGTCAGGGCGAAAACAAAGCACAGCGCAAGTTATCTCCAATCCACCTGCTCCTGTGGCCCGATTGGAAGAGAATGGAAAAGAGAACGGGCAGCACATGGCTTGATAATGGAAAAGAGAATAGAAAGGAGAAAGAAGAGGTTGGGAGGGGAAAGGGTGGGATGGAGGGCATTGTGAAGGGGACTTACTGACCACAGCTAGGTGACAATAACTTCAGGGGACACACTGCAGGTATACACATGCATACACAAAAAGAAAATTACAAGGAATGTTGCCAAAGTGTGTAAGCTGCATGCTACAAATGCCATCTTGTATTTAAAAATCAAAATCATTCCAACTAGCCCCACAGGGATTTCTTCGTTGTGCCTTTAAACTAAGCAAATGCCAACTTGCAGGTAGTTTCCGAGTTTCCATGTGTTTGAGGTGTGAACATGCAGCTTGTGGCTTGGCTCTGTGATTGATTTGACAGACAGAGTGGACTTTCATGGCGTCTGTGTTTGTTACATCCAGGCCCACTGTCCCCTGCTGTATTGGTGTTGACATTTATGAGACGTGTCGGAGGGGGCCTGCTAGACCTCACTAATGAGAGGGCTGAGGCTGATGGCAGGTAGCACAGCCTGACACTGCCATCCAGAGGCTACCTCGGGTAACGCATCTTTGGTTTGGTGCTCAATTAACATGTTTGCAGTTGTTAGGCATCCATGATTCTTTGCCAGTGTGCTCAATTGCACTGCTTGCACGTTCTCACAAAACCTGCACTTAAGCCAAGCATTGGCAAAAAAAACATTATTACCATCTGATGTCTTTTATTCTAAAGTCCAGAGGGACACACACACACACACACACACACACAGCATTGTGCGTGTGAGCTCTCAGGTGCGTTTTATGCCTTAATCGTAACTGTGAGTTTATGCCAAAGTGTGAACCTCACTGTTACACGCAGTCCTCCAATTCAGGTCACTGTCTGACAGCAAGGCATAGGCACCACGGTAACTGAAAGAGGACATTGGCTGTAGAGTAGTGCTGCCCTAGATAATGTCACGGTATGGTACAGGATTTTATTTATGCACACGGCTCAGCCCTGAGTTGCAGAAGACAACCCTTACATGCATATTTATCTAAGTAGAAGAGAAAACCTCCATCAGTAACCTGCTCACAATACAGAGGACCTGCACCAAAGGATTAGGCCAGGGGGGAAAAAAAATCAACATTTAAAGAAAAGAAAATCACTTGAAAGGTTGAGAGTCAAGAACCAGAACCCAAGATGTACAGACTACGGCATCAGAAGGATGTCAAAACCAGCCAACAAAGGAGGAGATGCAGTAAGAACTCCATGAATTAGAACAAGTTTTGAAATGAACTACATTTGCATCAAATTGGTTAATTTTCTTAATTTCTAGAGTGAATTCATGACTGATATTTTCCAAACCACATCTAATGTTCCTGAGCCAGTGGCTGCAGTGTTGGGTTCTAAAAAAGGCACTGGCCCAGAGGCTCAGTTGCAATTTAAACTTTTCGTCTAAGCCAAACCCTATTTCAACAAAGTAAAATGTAAGACCCAGTGAGCTTTTTCACATTTTTTAAGCCCCAACTACATGATTGCACTTATTTACCACTCGTGACAACAACATAAACCTTTTAAGTAAATCCACAGTAGCTCTAAATAAGAAGGAATTTCAGTCCATATTCTGTTTGCACTGTCCTCAAAAGCTCACAAAGACATTAAATAAAGTCTCACTTCAGCCTGTGTGCTGACCAAGACACACTATCCCTTAAAACCAGGAAATGAAAGCGCACCACCCCAGGCTTCACTAATAAATGTCTCTGCACTTTCCAAAGCCTTCCCCAGCTAGAGGTAAAATATACACTGTAGACTTCTTTCATCTGATGTTCCCCTCTCAAGTGGTACACCAAAAAATGGTTTGGTGAAGAAAGCTTATGTGCAAACAAGTAGACAAAGCATGCAACTATATGACTGTGGCTTAAAGACTGGATTTGTATAAATCAGAAGTTTTGCCTTAAAACAAGAAGAGTGTGAATCATAACAGAGCGTGTTCATTTTAAGGTCAGAAATTATCTATGCGTGACCTAGAAATCACATTTAGACATGAATTTGAAAATCATCAGCAGGCTTACAAAAAACATGAATCTAAATTGGGTTCCCAGACACAACACAGTTTGTACACGTCTTTTTTCTCATGCAGCATTTGTGTACTACTTAGTGGATACAAAACTGTGGACTTTTCTGGCCTTTTAACCAGTAGGACATGTAAACCGGTCAACCTACAAGCAAGCAGACAACCCTAACAAAAGCCCAGACATTTTTGAACATCAAGAAGAGATGAGATTTCTCTGTAAACAGCTTGTCAATCATTTCCATTAAAAATGTTTTGTCATTTCTTTGTGAACACTTGTTTTGAGACTTCTCCAACTGTATGCTTTATTTGACAGTTCCAATCATGTAACACTGCATCTTTCAGCCGCAGATGTGGCAAGGGGGTGTCTTCCCTGTGTAGTGTAATCTGTGGAGGAAACAGTAGTGTTTTTAATGAGAAGCCGTGGTCTCCTCTTCTTCATAACAGCTCCTGTCTGTCTGCAGCAGAGTGCAGCTCAGCACAGCATGCTCTGCTGAAATGTGGTCTGTCTATGTGGAATTGCCAGGGCCCCTTTGAAGTAGTGAGAGATATGGCTGTTTCCTTTGTGTGTAACAACGCAAAAAATCAAACCTAAAACCAAAACACCCATAAGAATACCTGAAAGGGGTACAATATAAAGTGCCATATGTATATGATGCTTTACACATCTCTCCTTTGTTTCATCCCCTCCCCTCTGCCGTGATTATGCATGTCTTCTGTGAAGAGCTGCACCGCGTCTGGAGAGCCCCTTGAATGGAAACTGTGAGGGTACAGAGAGGCACATTAAAATCCTCTAAAGCTTTCAAACGAACAACCTAGGGACAAAACATGAATTCCATGTGGTTTCTCCCCTTGTAGTGCTGCATCTCAGACAAGCTCACATTTAGCATTGGCTGCCATCTCAGACAGTGGGTCCAGTGGGATGTGTAGCTATGTGTTTATCAGAGGATGAACTTCCTCTTATAATCTGGCACGTTTTCCCTGTTCTATCCTCGCTCCTTTCCTACATCCTTCCTTTCCCTCTCCCCCCCGCCCTCCCTCCGTCTCCTCTCAGACTGTAGTTGAAGGTGAAACAGCCGAGTTCAGAGAGCAAGAGGAGCAGCCACCGCCTCAGTCACACAGAGCTCTGCTCTTTGGGAGCACAGGGTTTTTGTCCCTGTGTAGACGTCGTGGCACACTTAGAGTCATGAGATAATACAGTGCTTGAATGTATGGTTTATAAGCTAGTGGCCTACTTTGCATCTGTATTGCAAGTTACTACAGAATATCTTATTGTAACCTCAAAATCACCCATTTTTGGTTATCATTTTCCCACAGATAATGAGTAATGAAGGGTAATCTGTCTCCAACTTTACTATAACATTTCAGTTGTGTGCAGATGTACACCAACACATCCCAATCATTTACTGTTTTTTAACCTTTTCCACAGATAAAAGAAAGAGTATGATTTTATAAACATTGTAAAATAAAGTGCAAGTGCGTTTTGCAGGTCTTTTAAAACTTAATGTTATTTCCAATTTATTCAACGTTATTATTATCAATAGTTATTATTAATAATAATAGTGTTTTTTTATTTTTATTTCCCTCTGGATCAATAAAGTAAGTATCTATCTATCTATCTTTAGGCAAAGTTATTGCTCCTCGACTTTCCTTACTCAATGAACCATAAGTGACAGATCAAATGAATAACCGCAGAACAGAAGATTATATAATAATGTCAAAAGTGACTACAAATGTCATCTTGAGAGGGTAAGACTAAACAATGAGTCTTATTCTTGAATTAGAATCCATTATCAATTGCACCCTCTAGTGGACGTTTTGTATGATTGACTCTTTGGGACCCTGCTCGTCAATGAATCCAAGTTCTTCCTTTGGTACATTTGTTGTTGTTTTTTTTACATTAAACTGCATTTAAAGACACACATGCTAACTGTTATCATTATAAAGCACTGAAACTTGATGCTGGGCTTAATGTCTTCAATATTCAACAGCCAATCCAGATAGATCTGAAATTCAGGAATCTGAATATGTCCTGATAAAAAAAATGTTTTTGCAGTGATCACAAGGTTTTTGATTAACCTGATAACAACTGAACTACTTAAATAATAACAGAGAGCAGAAAGTGTTGCTGGCATGGGTGTGATTTAGACATGCTAAAGGCCGTTGGAAACCATATTTTCAGTTTCAACATACAAACCTTCTACCATATTACCAGCGTAGAAACCTTGCAGCTTAAACCAGAAAACACAACTATGGCACTGACAAATGGTCTCTATTGCTGCAAAACCACAGGGCTCTGTTTGTGTATTTTGTTGGCCATGATATGAAAGCTTGAAATGCAAAGTACTTGGCGAGCGGTGTGAAAGCCTCTGCCTACTGTTCAAGGACATCTGCCCTTTTCCCCTCGTGCAACCTATACATGCCCAGATCTCTGTGACCAGTGGAGATCAGCCAGTATGGAGATTTTAGTCTTCAAAGTTGTTTGAGAGAGGTCATCAAGCTCCAGCAACACTTTCAGTGTGAAGAACAACTTTATTAACAAATTAGACTGACGTGTCAGTTAGGTTGACGTGACTTTCACTCTTTATGAACCTTGGTAGTTGTTGAAGTTGTGCCAGAAAAATCCCACTCTGAGTCTTGGACTGGTGTGTCAGACCTGGTTACAGTAGCTTCTGGGTCAAAAGTGCTCGATATATATTTAGAAGAATAAACACTTCAAAGAGTCTTTTTTTTTAGATATCTCCATAACCAACACCTCATGCAGTCTTCACTTTTTGATGAGGTAAGACTGTCTTCGTTTTTTTTAAGTAATTTTCAGAGAGGGCCAGACAGACAGACACAAAAAGAGAGAGACAGACTGACGATGTGAGCACAGCCACGCCATCGAGAGAGGACGGCTCAGATAGACTTGCCTCACAAGAGGACAGACTCTGCACCCGACGGGGAGGTGGAAACATCACTGCACTTTTTAAATACCTGTCCACTGTTCCAGGACATTGAAGACACTTACTTCCCACTCATCACGTAATGAACAATGACCAAAATAATACCTGCTGTACCTGCTGGGTGAGGTACATCACTGTGCAAACACCGCAGCACTTCATGTGAACTGCTGCGACCAGAAAAGTGCGTCCAACAACTCAAAGCCCCCATAACCAATACAGTCAAACCATCCGTGTATCACTGCACCGTCATCTGCACTACGTATCAGAGGGCACAACTCTAAGTACACAGAGATCTTTAAATACACTTCACTTTTTAAACAGGAAAAAGACACACGCTTTTTAGAATGCAATTCTGCTACAGCCCAGTAACAAAGAAAAACAATGTATTTGCATCCCTGCAAGCATTTTCTGATCCGTGCTCTAGCCTCCTCATTACTTTAAAGGATTTAGCATGTTCTATAAATACACTAAGGCATAATATTTAGTGATATTTTTGTCTTAAAATAATAATTATCACCAAAAGATGAATGACAAGCATGTTACTAAAGTTACAGTTTGACTCAGTATATCTTGTCATTTAGTTCTCAGTAGCCCTCAGTAAGGCATCTGAACCTGAAGAAAGAGTGCTCAGAGAGGTGAGTCTGTTGCCATCCTCACCATCATTGAGGATGATGATGCAGCAAATGTGGTGGATTTGGTTGTTGGGTTGGAAGGGGCCATCGTGCTGCATGACATATCAAAACTTTATACAGTCTTTGCATATCTCGTTGACCTTTGTACACCATGAACATTGATTATCCAAAACAGATGGCAAACACATTTGAAGCAATTTAGACCATCTTTAGACCGCAATGTTTCTGAAAACAAAGCTATCGCTGTGAATTTGAAAGAGTTTTGGCTGACTTTAGAAGAATTTATTGAAGAATATCTTTGTTTATTGAAAGTGGAAATTAAGGACATTGAAGCAGGTTTTCATTGTGGCTCCACATAAATATCAAGTAGTACAAATACAAAGTTTAATCCCACCGATGAAGGAATTGTGTGTTTATTCAAAAAGAATATCTGCATCTACTGAAGATTTAAAAAATACATGGTATTTGAGCAAGAATTCTACTATTGGCCTGACAAGAATATCATAAATAGGTGAACAAGAAAATCCAAGTTGACAGAACTTGTGCCCTAACTTCAGAATCTTAGTTATGTCAAGAACTCAGTAAAAGTTGAAAAAACACAAAAAGCTTTAGTAATAACTAAAGTGTTGCATTTATATTTGTGTTCAGTGTAAATATAACCGAACATAAACAGCAAAAATCTGAAATATTTGAATGAACAAGCGTGCAACCGTTGATATTTGATGAAGGGTAACATGATTTCAATAAATAAAGTTTAAAACAAAGAGGCGGAAATTACAAAACAACTTTCCCAGCATTAAATAGCTTGAAAATTTGAATAAAAAGTATTGCTCAGAAGAACCAAATCATAAATCTATTATGGTTTGACTGCTTTTGAGTCTTGATGCCCCAGGGGTAAACAAAACAAGATTTAGGCCTCTTAAAGATCTAAGTCCCCCTCTCAGTACACAAATACTTGCCCATAAAGAGAAGCTGTCATAACAATGAAGCCACACTGCTGCCATGCCATGTGTATATTTGCAATTTTTTTTTTTTTTGCCAACCAAATGATTCACCATAATTTAACTGAAATCCCAACCCCTCCAACTACAGAAGTTGGAAGACGTTGCTTTAATCCCTCCTACTCACAATTAAGTTTTTATTGTTGTGAATAAACTGACATCTCGTTTGCTTTGTGTCAGTCACAAATGGTTTTGCATGGTCAGCGGCTTGCTTTGCTGAAAGCCGTCATAATAAGTCAAGTGATAAAATAAACAAATTCAACTTGTCCACTGCAGGCTAATGTACTACAGCCCACTGGTGATTCCACACACACTTCAAGTTGACCAGTTTCTCACTCACTTCATTTTAAAAGGCCCTCCTTTGTTGCATATATGAGGGTTTACTTGTTTCTACATTATTGGACAAAACAAGTCAGTAAATGATCTTACCAAGGACCTTTTACAGACCAAACTTTTTACTGAGAATATGAACTAAAGACTGATCTGCTAACCAACTAAAAAGTACCCACTATCCATCATAAACAAGTTAAATATATTAAACTAAGTGAAAACAACTGGGTGGGTGAATTATAGTTGTGTAGAAACTATTACAGTCTCTCCAACATGGCTGCTGCCTGATGTTGTTTGAACGGTATTTACTTGGGATGCTTGCGTACAGTAACAAGGTTCAACACTGCAAATTGCAAGTTTTCAGTACCAGTTCACTAACATAGTTCACTACAGTCTGAAGATATACTGAGCAATACGGGATTTGTGACGCAGATTCTGAAATTGAAGGACGGGACTCTAATCGAAGGAAGAATTTACAGATGAAAAATATAGTAGTCAATGCTCCCTGGTGGACAAACGATGTAATAACTAATGAAATAAGTGTTTCCATCAAATTGTTTCTTACCACAGTCACTCACCAATATCCATTTATTTAACCCTCCAGGATAAATCAGGTGTACCCTCTAGGGCATTTAAATGTGGTACTGAAATGCTCTTCAGTTTCCTCTACTATTGCTGTCACAATACAACATTTTTTAAAACCACAACTTATTTCCCTTTTGTATGCATGACAAAATACCAGTTACAGTTTCACCTTTTTATATTTCATATAATGTCCTTTGCCTTTTAAATGCTAACTCACTTTCTACTGATGCTGCCCTACATATATAAGAGAATAGGAATGTGGCTTTTGCTGCAGTACAATAAAATTGAGTTATTAGTCAAAATTATCTTTAAAAATGTCTTTATCTTTATTTAAAACAACAACTCGTAATAAAATCCTATTTTCCATAATCAACAAGGGTTACAATATGTTACTCCTAACATAAAACCCAGCAGCACCCTGCAGGTGTATAACCTTACCTCTGTTACCTCTAGTTCAAACAGAGATTAAAAGGAAACTTGATCATTAAAAAAAGAATGATGTTAATGTTGGATGACTCAAGCATCAACGATTCACAGGAAGCATTTTCAATCCTCTCTGCACCTCCTCTTTAAATAGCTCACCTGGTTACATTTTTCTCTACTTCTTGTCTGAACAGCAATGATAGGTTACTCTGCACCCGGCATGTCGCTCCTCGTACAAAGTTTACAACTTCAAGACAATTTCACTCGTCAAGCTGATCAAGTAAACTTATGCGTGACACTATGAGGGAACTTTGGATGTTCTTAACAAGCACTTGTTTGGCATAGTTTTGATGCCAGATGTTGATGGGATGGATAAATGTTTTGCCAATATGCCACAAACCGACAGAGTTGATGCTGGATTGGTAGATCTTGTGTGTGCACTGTGCAAACACAAGTGTGAATGTATACTGAAGGATATCTGAGATACACACTGCAGCGTGTCTTCGCAAGGAGGTGTGTTAAATGACAGTGACACTCATCCCTTCGTGGTGACAGCGTGAACACATCACAGTGATCAAAGCGCTGGTGACACGCCTTGAGGAGACAGACGTGTGCTTTACGTGTTAGGGTGGGGGTTTGGTACTCGTGAAACAATTCAAACAAAGTTTCTCGAACATAAACATGTGTTTTTCTCTGATAAGGTCATCTTTCTCCACTCTCTAATTTGTGTTTGTACGCAGAGAGCGCTTACTCACACAATGTTGTACAACTAAACTGTGCTGATTGAGCTGTGCGAAACAATATGAGAAATCTTAAACCTCACCCATGATCAAATATTAAAGCAGTTACATCGAAAGCAGTCTAAGCAACCTACATAAGAGAGGAAGTAGGGGGAAAAAAAGGCCAAAACATTTCTTTTAAGGTTCTGTGCATTAAGTAATGTACGGACAACATGAGACACAGCATGTTCAATTTTAGAGCAATGTGAAATATGTAACAGATGTCTGGCTCGTAGTGATTAAATATGACAAGTAATATAGTTATATTTGCTTGAAAAATATATAAAACAATCTATACAAAGTAAATTTACATAGCATGTTGTCCACTTAAAATAATTATATTGTTGCTAAATGAGTTAATTATGAAAATTACAGGCCTGGAGCATTTTTATTTTGGTGCTGGATGTGAAGCTTATTCAAGTTAAATTTGTTTATGAAGAAGTGTGTTTTAGAATTTGCATTGATAATGTGTTTGCAAGACATAAGTGCTTTATCTTTGTTCTGCTAGTTTTAGTCTTTAAAACTAATTTTCTTATTTTTGTTTAAGATGTATTTATGTGTTTTAAATTGGTATCATTGCCAAACTTGCGGAAGGGTACTCGTAATGGACAGTTTGGGCCTGTTGTAGTGCATTAGTCAGCCTATGTGACCATAATGTTATGATAGGAAAACAAATGGATGATGGCCTACCCAAGCTTTAAATCCTCTATACACCCACAGAGGTACTGTGGCTGATAAGACTAAGACAGGTTGAAATAGTTGGAGCTATGTTGATAATGTATAATGTTAGAAATTATAAGCATCAACAACAACACACACTTTACAGATGTTGAGCAAAAACAAGCAAACATACAGGGTGCCCGGGAAAGCCTGGCTTACAGGGAAAAGTCTGACTTCAGTTAGCCTCAAACATGAACCAACATTAAAACATTCATAAAGCTAAATTAGTGCAAGCCACGGCGGGCGCACACTTCATTTATAAACAAAAACAAAGTATACAAAGGCCGACAACTATTTAATACCGAAAAAAAGACAGCATGTACAGCGCAATAAACGTTGACTTACCACCCTCGCTGGACAACACACGACATTTCATGCAATTTATTTAGTTTGTAAACTTAATTCTCCGAAATGTGTCTTTGTAACACTGTTTGAACCCGACTGTAATGCTAAAAACGCGTCCCCAATTTGGCACATGAAGCTATTTTCCATCTTTCGCCGAGTTTCCCTCGTTGAACTTCTGGTGCGCGGTGGCGGTGACCCTGTGTGCATTGAACTATTTATCGACAAAGGTCATGTGGACGCCGCAACCAATGTACAGTGCCCATGTGAAGCGGAAGTAAGACGGCTGTTTTCTGATAATTCAGCAAATTCCCGTTTGGTAAACATATTTAATCAAGTTGTTATTGAAGGATACTTAAAGTGAGATGAAGAAGCCTATGCTTCTAAAAACAAATTTCTTTCCACAGCTAGAAAAATGGGGGAAAAATCCTGCTTGTAAAGTAATATGCACATTGGTGTAAATAAATTGTAGATACTGTAAATTGTAGCCTACATTCCGTTAAGGTGTACCAGATAATGTCTCCGTTATGGTTTATGTAGGCTTACTGCAGTGGTGCCAAAGCACACCTTAATGGATCAGAGCCTTCAGTGCATTATAGCTTATGCATCTATTCCCTCAATGAGCCAATATATTTGACTGAAACATTACTCTGATTTTATTATATTATAATTGAATAGTAAAATTATTTGACATTCACTATGACCTCCTTACATTTTACTTTTATCACCACACCTTATTTTTTTAATTTCAGAGGTAAAAGGCAGCAGAGGAAAAACAAACACACATATTTCATAGTTCATAGAGAGAAGCCTATATATCATAATTCTATTTAATATGTGCAAATCTAATTTTGAAAACCTCAGAGCAGACAGTGCTTGGTGCCCCCTTTGAGATCTCAGGTGAGATCCCTGACCCCAGGTTGGGAATCAATGGGCTATAGGTTACAACTTGCACCATAAATGTTGATTAAAACTTTGCCTTCAGTGCTTTACTTCAATACATTCTTCTAACTTATACTGTGTACATCACACTGGAGATCACAAGTCACATGTTCTACATAAACATGAGATAATATGTTGTTGTTTATTGGTTATGCTTAAGTATAATGGTAAAGTTTGACTTGATAAAACAAATGAGCAACAATTACAATACAGAGTATTAGATGTATCTGTATAAAGTGGATTTTGCTGTTCTGAATATGTTGGAAACTGTGAGGGGAATCTTCTAAGCAAGACATTTTCTGATATGTGCCTTGCCTACATTTTTTGTCATTTCTTTTTTGTTTTTTTGGTTAATCTTTTTTTTGGGGGGGTAAACTCCATTTTCAACGTAAATAAGTGCCATGCATTATGCGGTTGCCCTGAAACATTTTTAAAACAAAAAAAAGTATATTTATTCAACATTTTCATCAATCCTGCTCAGTGAAAATATGATTAATGATTTTTTTTCTTCTGTTAGTCAGGGCAGAATGTAAAAAAAGAGACACCACTCATGCTTTATATAGAGATCTGATCCTTGAAGTATATATCAGCCGCCACAGGGAGTGCTAAACACGACTGTTCAATAGACTGTGATCTGTGTGTTGTTTGGACTTCAGATAACCTTTATTTAAACAGCTCATCTGACCACTGTCCTCTGCTTAGGCCATGTTTTTGTGTTGATTATGACTGCATTAATCATATTTTTGTACAATTTTGCATTTGAACACACAGTAAAAAAAAAAAAAATCTGATGAGCAAATATTCTCATGACAAGTAGCATTACAGTCCTACAATATACTGCAACATCTAGGCCTACATCTTGGCTGTTTCTCTATGTGTTATTTCTTGGACTCCATCTAGAAAAGACATAAATAGTCTAGATCACAGACATCGCTGAAGCATTGCAGGTTGCTGCACGACGACCAGTGTTTGCAGTACTATCTACAACCACTTGATGGCAGTGTAGACCAAAAGAAAGCACGGACAATAACACGTCAAGTTTCACCTAGCAACAGTGCTGCTGCTTGTTCATTCACACACCTACATGGTTACACGTGATGCCCTTCCACTTTCACATGTGCAAACAATTCATCACAAGTACATACAAGCAACCCAGCTGAGGTTCTGTTTCATATAGGCTCATCATAACTACAAATAACCATGATCTTGTGAAAGTACTAACATGTAAACACAGATAAACAGTGTCCCTCTGCATACATGAACAATAAACAATGGAATTCGAATGAGTGAGTAGTATTATTGACAGATAGAGCAGGCTGCAATGCCAAGGAAAAGATGTGTTATGGGACACCAGGGCTCTGTCATACAGTGAAGTGCCACTGTCCGCCCACATAAAGCCACTGTCCGTGTGAATGGAAATAGTTTTACTTGGCTTTCAGGCCCCAGTCAAAGTCTAGCAACAAGCTCTAATAGTGGAATTGCTCCCACCTCCTTGGCGCCTTTGTCTCCCGGTTTCCTCCATTCACGGTCACCTGCATTCTCTCCCGTTTCCCCAAAGTCTCCTTCCCCCTTTCTCGTTTCAAATAAACACACATATCCTGTTTATTTATCTCATTTTAGGCAAAGCAGTCTGGAGAGCCTGGTACTATGCAAGAGATCAAAAAGGCAATGCAAAAATCAATTGGCTCTGCAAGTCTCAAGACCGCCATGCAGGAAATTGGCTCTGAATGACGGCACTATGTGGACCGTCTTCTTTTTTTTTTTTTTCACAGTTCCTCTTTTTTTTTTCTATTTTTTTAAATGAAAACAAACTTTGGTGAATTTGGAGTGCACAACGATTGGCTGACTTTCTCCAAAATCAAGTCGAGGGACTTCTGACTAGGACCATGTGATTGGTTATGTGCTGGTGTCATTCCCATGAGGCCAAACTTCGAGAAACCAAGCTTTGAGGTTTTCTTATAATGCTCGAATTGCCAGATTAGGTGGGAAAGAATAATAGTCATGTTTAATTCACTTGATTTTCATCACAAATGCATCCAAACATCTTTTCATACAATCTGTACCTTGGAATACAGAACTTCATCAAAATGGCCAAATTTGGCAGGACCCTAGCAAGCTAAACTCATTCTAGGAAACAGACTAATTACTCCCAATCAATTAAGAGACCTAGTTTTCCGGCCTGTGTGTGTGCTGGCGGGTGACAGACATATAAACCATAGAGGCCAACTTCCCCCATACTTCCCAGGCTCTTTAATTAACTCTTTGATGTGAGTGCTACATGGTGTGCTGAAGCCACAGCACACTAAAGCAAGAATAGAGGACAATGCTGACATACTCCTGTTTGGATCTAAAGGAAATCTAACTTTCATTCTATTTTTGTACATAGTAAATAAAAAATGTTTTTAAGGGGTGTGAATTGGGTGCTACCATGCTAGAACAGTGCTATGCATGACAATATATTATAGATTGGATTTTTTGTTTTTGCTTCTTAAGGAAAATCAGCATTGTGTTCGCATCTAAAAGCTAAACTTATGTGCTAAGATTTTAACTAAGACACTGACTGGTTTACTCAAACGCTGTCTGTTGTGGTCCTGACTGTCAGTGAGGTATGTTGGGATGTTAAAGGGTTGGAGTGAAGGTGGCAGTGGATCTGGCAAGTTTTAAAAGGCGCAGTAAGCTCACTTTGTTGGTTGGAATTTGCAGCACCATGGAACGACTTAATAACAATGCGTGAAGCAATGAAAATTACACAGTGCCTGCTAGAAAGGAAAAATTAATTGCTCTCAGGTTGCACTCTAGAATGTTTGGTCATTCAAGCACAAGCGTGCACACGCACACACACACACACACACACACACACACACACACACACACACACACACACACAGACATACATACGCATTCATGAGTGAGCAGGAAACACTTTTACACCCCCAACCCACACGCTCACATATTGCACACAGACACAGGTGCACGTGGAACCTTGGCTGCAAGAACAACCAGGGCCTTAGGACTGGATGTGCAACCATGTGTGTGTGTGTGTGTGTGTGTGTGAACCTGCAGATCCCCCAGTACTGTGCAGTGAAGAGAAGAATAGGGCCTCGACCACATTCCAGCCCTGCCTCCCTGGGCGAGAGACAGTATTCAGCATTCCTGCCTATCAGGCCAGGTGCATTCCAGTCCACACAATACACACACACACACACACATTTGAACACCAAAAAAAAAAAGAAACATATAGTTCTGCAATGCATTTCTGCTCTTACTTTTATGTAACAGGAACATATTTGCACCTGAATCTTTCACTATCTTTTTGTTATGATTACACATAATCCATTTTCTATGTCTGACCACAAGATCAAAACACCATAATGTACTTTTATTATAGTTCACAGCCCCACTATCTGTGTTGTTACTTTTCGTTTGTTCTTTATGTCGATTTCCATGTTTAATGCTGTTCCACTTTCCTCTCACCCTGTGGGTTCTGAAAGCGTGTAAGAATCCCAAATATGGCAGTCGCGATATTTGAAACAAACTCAAACTAACTTCCGGCTAATGGAGAAGCAGTTAAAAGGTTGGAGTTGAGGAGGGTTGAATGATATTTAGGTTTCTGATACACACTCATCTAGCTCATCATCTACTATACAATTAGCATATTCCATATAACTCAAACTACATGAACAACATGTTTACGGACTTGATTTTGCGAGAGTGAAGCCCATCCTCTTGGGAAACTACTAAATTGGGCCAACCTGTCAGTCAAACTAGCCAAGCCTTTTTATGCCTATCCTTAAGCTCCTATAGCCTTAATTCAATCAAAACAGATGTGTACAGAAATGAGCCAAAGAGAGCAAAATATTTTTTTTGTACCAGGCTGAAAACATGTACATCCTAATTTAAAAATAGGCATTTTAATATATAGGCTCTAATGGGGATTTCACTGTCATTGAGCCGGCCTCAAGTGGACACTCCGGGAACTGCAGTTCTTTGCACTTCCTCATTGACTTCATTTTTCATCACCCGAGGTTGCTGCTTGGTGTAGGCATGTACGTTTGTAGCCATATGTATAGGGTGATCATAGAGCACTTACATTTGTACATAATGTTTGCCAAAAATGCAGCATAATAATAAAAGTACAATAAAACTTTTACCTCATAAACATTTTAATCACACAATCCCCAACAGTAATCTGTGTAATGCTCATATATAGTATAAGCTGTATAATATTTTCTGTTTGTACACATGTTCTACCTCGCTCACATTAATACTCAGGTTTGAACGGAGACATTCTTGCATTGACTGAGCAGTCCTGCTGCTCTGCGCTCATAGATGTTCTCTGCCTCTTTAATTCTTGTATGATTCAGTCATTTCTAATGCATGGACTTTTTTTTTCTGTTTGGAAGAGGCTGAGCTATTTAAAGAGCAGGGGTTGAATACACTGTGAATGTACAGCCAGCCTCTTTTTGAAGTTCATACAGTGCTGCTGCGATGCACTGTGAGTCACACATGACAGTGCAGACGTGGGTGGAGAGTGTGTGTGTGTGTGTGTGTGTGTGTGTGTGTGTGTGTGTGTGTGTGTGAGTCCATCCGGGTGGTTTTCTTTCAGTTATCAGGAGATTTGCTGTGGTTCTTTTCTCTTTCCTTGACAAGAATATGATTAAGAATATCCTAGGTTGTCGATATATGAACAAACCAGCATAGATATAAATAATTCAATCTCTTTTAGGGTAAGATGAGGTCCCAAAAGAGGTAACTTAAAGACAAGTGCTGAAAAAAATTGGATGTTGAGATGGATGGATTGGTGAGAGAGAAAGTACAACCTCACATTGATGCCTGCATGCAAAGTCAGTTTCATCTGCAAGCTTGGGCAAATGTGAGGGCAAAACAACCCCAGAACAAAAGCTCCATTCAGAGTTAACGCACTGCTTCCCTTCCACACTCTTCCAGCATCAGACAGAGAAAAGGGTTGTTGGTTACATGCTATTTGACAGGCACGGGACTCCATGCTTGACAAGCCGTGAATCAGACCATTACTCTTTGGCATTCCTCCCTTACCGTTCCGCTTACTTCTCCTATTCTTGCATTTCCCATCACTATCCTCATCCCTTTTTTTTTCTCCTTCCTTTCCTCCTCTCTCATCCTTTAACCTCTCTCCCTTTCTTCCCCTTCACATCCCCCGTTCATGTCTGTTGGCAGCGCAAGCCAATTCCCGCCCTTCTCCCACTCAACCCTTCCACCCCCTCCTCAGCCCACTTCTCATCCATTTCCATGTGGCGACTTTTCATCAGTGAAGTGCCTTCCTGGCCCGACTACCCCCAACCCACCTACTCCCTCCTCCTCCGCCACATGCTGAATGGATGCAGCATTAAAGAGAGAGAGAGAGAGAGAGAGAGAGAGAGAGAGAGGGAGGGAGAGAGAGGGCTGAAACCATCCTTCCTTCCTCCTACAAACGCCACCCCTTTGGCTGGAGCAGAAGTGGTATGTTCCACAGCTAGGACCGCAGAAGTTGAGAGAGCACATTGTTTATAATCTGGCATTGCAGGGGTCACTTCCTGACTCGTGTGTCCGCTCCCTGAGCCCTGTGCCGATCCCTTCTTACTCCCCACCTCTCCTCCTCCCTGTGTGTCCATCCATTTGGCCATGTAGCCCAGGGCTTCTGGACAAACCCTGTCCTTCCCTTTTTGTGTAGGAAAGCTTCGACATCTGAAAACAATCAAATAATCTGGGCACAATGCGTCTCTTCATGGAGGGGTGCTGGTGGTTCCCAGATGAGCGGGAGGATTAAGTGGAGGAGGCCTTTGGGGAGAGAAAAGCAGGGATGGGGGCTACGCAGCTGAGGGGGTTTATACAGCTATTGTTACTACATTTACATAGCAAAATGTGTGTATGTGTGTGGGTACAGTAGGACGTTTATGAAAGCTGGGATGACATCCGAACACCCTTCCAGAGAGTTATAAGAGGAGTCATGTCTGACTCAGAGGTTTAAGAGTCATTGATTCCTTCTCATCTGATGCAGATGGATCCATTGCAGTGAAAACCGCCCAGTAGAAAAAATTAATAGTTTTCTTTTCAATCCTTTTGCAGAAGAAAAATATTAATGTTACATTCATATTTGCAGTATTGGAAAATAAATGCATGTAGACTAAATAGTTACAATAAATTATTTACAAACTCATTTTGTGCAAGGAATACTTTGGGATTTTTTTGCTCCGTTGCAGAGGGTGAGACGAGATTTACAGCAGTAAATGTACATGGTGTGACCTCTAATCGGCATAAACAGTCTAGCAACTGGCACGCGCTTTTGGTCCCTTAGTGGCATGCCATTGGCAAAGGCACATTCAAATTCAAAAAACTTTATTGGGGGGGGGGAATCAAAGGCATATAGAGCATGCCACCAAACTAAGGGCACATGCTCCTGAAGTAGTCCCATATGCTGCTGAGTTCTTCTTCTTTCTTTTAAGAATCAACAGTCTGTCTAAGTTGGTTTCTTAGCATCAGTCTGTAACGCTACAGTTAAATCACCTGAGCTTTATTCTTCTTATGTCATCTAATGGCAGTCAGCAAACAGCTTTGAAGGGTGCTACAGACACAGTCAGGACGCATGTGTTACAACCCTAAAAAAAATAACGGAAAAAATATCTATATTTCAAAGATGAGATGAGGTTGCACAAAAAGTTAACTTTTTCATTTAAAGGACTATTGGATTATTCAAAAATCATGACCCGTCCCTACAGTGAGGAGATCCTTGATGTAGGCAGGGCAGTAACGTGGATGCACTGATGAGTGAGAATACATTGATTGCATTAATCCAGCCTGGAAGAGACAAATACATGGACAAGCTTCTCTGCATCTGGGAGAGTGAGTGATGGGCAGAGTTTGGTTATGTTTCAGAGATGGTCGAAGGAGTTCTTGCACAGTTGTTTGATGTGGGCCTCAAAGGTCAATGGGGGGTCAATTTTTGCACCATGTTTGTGATCGATGAGTGGAAAGCTCTGGCCAGAAGGGTATACTGGTTTTGTTGGATGACTGGACTCTGGGTGGAGTTCTGACTAAAATGGCTTTAGTTTTTGAGCTGTTAAGTTGTTGGAAGTTGTGATTCATCCACACTTTTATCTCCTCCAGGCAAGTGGTGAGTATGGGAGATGGAACGGCTGCAGAGGCAGTAGGGTTTAGTTTTGAGGTAGAATTGTGCTCCGTCACTCAAATACATTATGATGTGTTTATTCAACAAAAACTCAATTGTAAATTTAACAAGTTTGGCAAGCTATTTCACCCCTTAAAGTCTTTGTCCTAAGTTAGCTAAAAAGCTGTTGACATGAGAATGGCAGCGCCTCCTATTCGCACTCAAACACATTATGATGTGGTTTTTGTGGCAAAGACCAAAGTATTAAAACAACAGCTTTAGCTAGCTGTTTCGCCCAATTTCAAGTGTTTGTGCTAAGCTAACATGGAAAAGGCATCACTCTTTTCAATAAATCTCTGGCATGAAAACACATCTTAAGAAATTCAGACAGTCCTTTAGGTTTTTCAAAATGAAAATACCACCGGTTAGCTAAACTCAGAATGAGGAACCTCAGAATGAAACTGAGGTAAACAGCCTGACTCTGTTAGAAGTTAACAAAAACTGCCAGAACCTCTAAATCTCTCTCAAATACGTCATGATGTGATTGTTTAACAAAATTAAACCGTAAACAACACGTTGCGCTAGCCGTTTCCAGCCTTGATGCTAAGCTAGCTAACATGGTGGGACACAAGTATAATCACAAATGTAACCAATCCCCTTGTCCGAATCTGTGAATGAAAGCAATTAGTGTTTTAATCGAATGTCAACTCTCTTAAGTTAAAAGCACCAATTTAGAAAAAAACAATACAAGCTCATTATAATACAGCAATTATGTCCTTCCGGCGCTCTTTGCCCGAGTCTCATTCTTAAATGCACACAAACATGCATGCACGTGCCCACCCAAACACAAACACAAACACAAACACACACACACACACACACACACACACACACACACACACACACACACACACACACACACACACACACACACACACACACACACAAACGTCTTCTTTTTCGCCTGCGTCTCGCCTGCTGTTCCCTCTCATCCCCATGAGAATAGTAAATAGTCATCTGTAACTTCCCCTCCAACATATTCATTAATCCCTTCTATCCTGTGGGGCTGGATGATGATTACAGGGAAGCCAACTGAAGCCGCCCAAATAAACACCCCTCAGGCAGCAACAAAGGCCTGTCCACCTCACCCTAAACACAGCTTCCCCAGCTAGATCAGGTTTCAATCAAGCCCACGCACAACATGCAAACAATAGGAAGTAACAGAGTCTTGAGCAGTGCAAAGCCTAGCTGCGGCTGAAACCAATTTAGTTCTCCATTTTTGCAGTGAAGACATTAGCGACCGGTGCAAATGCACTATAAAGAGGGCTTGAGTTGAATCAATCCTAGTTTCAAACAGGAAATGTAAAGAAGAGTGACCGACTACCTTACCCTTGTTTTACATTACAAAGTGTAATTTATCTAAGCTGTCAAATAAAGCATTAAACTATATCTGCATCACAGTTCTCTACCAGTCATTTCAGTTGTTTCTAAACATTAGCACAGCAGACAAAGTATTTCCCCCCCTTAAAAACTCTCCACTGTCAGTTTCAGATGCTCACATACTTCAGATTCTAACCATTTACAGACCTTAGACAATCTCAGGGATGTGTTTCTGTCAAGGGCTCAGCAGCCTTAATGACCTTCCATCTGAACCAACATCTCTGTACACGGTCACAAGACTGACTCTTTCAGCTTGACACACATTGCTCATCTAGTTATCCACATCCATCTCTCTTCTAAGACATTCTTGGAACAAAATCTTGGAAAAGAAAATCCCCTCATACTGCTCAATCAACAACAACGATTTCTAGTATCTGAGTATGATTAAGCAATAAAATAAATGTTCTTCAGTTCTACACGGCTCATGTGCATACACACACACACACAGAAAGATAGACAGGGAGAGTACACAGCACATAGTCAAACATGCCTGAAGGCCCTCACACTTCCTTCCCCTCTAGCCACTACACCTTTTTTGCTCACCACCCTGCAATTAGCGTGCCTAAAAGTTGCAGGCTTCCGAGGCCAGGCCCACACTAATCATAGGTATGCATTGTTTTGTTCAGCTGCCAGGTCTTTAAAAATCAGCACCTCTTGTTTAAGCCACACCTCTTGGCCAGGGTTTCCATGAATGCAGAGCAGTTCTGCTAGATGTCCCACAGACAAACTGAAACTTTACAGGTGCACATTTTTTAAGAATGGAAAGCAAACATTGACAGAAAAAAATAAAAGTGCAATAACCTTTGTTTTTGCAAGAAAATACTGTAGAAAAATGAGGCATGTAATATAAAACTAAGGCAGAGGACCCTGGGATTAGAACTGTTATTAACCATCTCCGGTCTTTCTCACTAACTGCCCTCAGGTCTCAACAGACTGTATGGCGGCGACTACAAAGACACTGAATTTCCTCTCCGTAGCTGATGTACAAAGAGAGGCCTTCACTTCTCCTCTCTTGTGACCAGAGGTTGCTGATAGCTGGTGATCACATCACCTGTGTTCTATGGACGTCATCTGATTCAAGTTTTTATGGTGCAATATTGAGAACAAATCTCCAATGCTACTTTTGACTTTTTTTTTGTATATAACCTATATTGGTTTTTCCCTTTACCTATCCATTATGACTATTCAATTTCAGTAAAGATGTCTTTGAGTTTTCTTTTTTTGTCCCATTTGTTTAAAGCCCCTAAAAAACATACTCAACCCCAAACTACAGACCTACAGATCGACACACACTTCATACATTCATATCAGCTACAAAGAGTCACAAAGAGGGTTTAATTAATTAGTAGATCAAGTGACGTCTCTAGAAATGAAAACTCTATTTGATAATTGCATAAAAAGTCAAATAGAAAACTTGTTTCATGTAATGAGTGTCATTTCCTCTGCAGAATGAAAAACACAATATTACCCAAATCTCTCCAAAGTTTGATTTCTAGAATTTCAGCCATCTTCCTGAAAGTCGAGTAAGGTTCTGTTGTGTTGGACTCTGCTGAATGATGATTGTGTTAAGCTGCAAACATCCTTTATCCTGCGGTTTCTTGTTGGCAATATAGGAATGTCAGCTTGTTTACCGTCTTGAAGAGAATTGAAATGACCCTGATTGCACTTAGCAAGGGGGGCCAAAGGATGCCTGTGTTAGTTAAACATCCTGTTGCCTTGTTTAAGTACACAACAGTGTGTTGTGCTCAGTGTGTGAAAAACACAGGAAATGCACTCGGACTATCAACATTTGTGAGATGAGAAAGATGGCTGACTTCCTGAACTCTGAATACTCTAAAGAATACAGGCATGCTAGTGGGAAAATTCATAGTCACTGTTTTTTTCCCCTACTCTATTTGAAACAAGGGACACTTTATTTGGGCTTGTTTGTGACAATGGTTACCCAGTTCAAAAAGGGAAGACAAGTCGTCACATTTACTAAAATGCAGACAGAGAACCTTCTGTCACTTCATTACCCAACGTTAGACTTATTAGAGATGCGGACTGTTTGTGTGAATAAGCTAGCGTAACAATTATGGCATGCTTACATCAGATTGTTTTGGTGGGAGAAGATCAAAGGAGACTGTAACCTTTTGCTCCGCGGATAGAAGTGCACCTCAGACAGAAAATCTAATGGAACACCCACACGAGTAATATATGTCAGGGCTACATGTGTGATTGTCCGGTGTTCATGGGCTATCTATATACAGTGACACAGAGGGATGTTTTTTATGGCTTCAACATAGGGCTGTGGCACAAGCTGTATGAAAGCCAGAGCAATACAAAGAAACTTCTCACACAACATGCTGTCACTATGACAACCAGGCAGAATCATTTAGCCTGATCTCTTGCCATTCCACACAGCACAGAAATCCAATAGCATTTAAGTCTTACGCAACCAGGCCACTGATTCACTCTGCAAGGCTTTAACATTTTTTTTTTTTTTGCAAGTAAGATTCATATAGGTGCATACATGATCATGTCTGTTATTTTAATTGGTTGGATGTGCAAGAGTTTGGGCATTAAAGGTTGGGGTAGCTTTAACTCTATGCCTGGACTTTTGATAGGCCCCCCCTCCCATTATATAGTGTTACCCCAAGACCCTTGCTACTGGCTTCTGGAGTTTTATGCAATGCTTTACTTTACAAAAATTACCTATTTCGCAAATAAAGTCATTTTGACTATGCCTCTAAAATACAAGAGCTATGTTTCAGAAAACATCACCCTTTCATTTAACAGCCTTTTGATTCAAACCTATACGTTATAACTGTAATATTAGGACTCATGAAATAAAAAATAAAATAGGAATAGCCTGAATAAAACACTAGAACTACATTAGTTCATTCACACAATCTAGAAGGGGGGGGGGGGGTCTTATTAAATTCCACGTGCAGGAGCACTCGTATCTGTACACGTTTAAAGTAGTTTCCCACAATCTTACATTGAAGGTTTAAGATAGTGGTTCGTGGGCGGTGGATCACAGTGAAGCTGCTTAATGAAAGAAAACAACAGAAATTGTTAATGGCCGAGCCTGCGAGTGTCGGCACAAGTCCTTCCTCCAGATTATTTTCTACTTTGCGTGCTATCACACAGACGCTTCCCTCTTGTATCAATGCGTGATTGAAGGGGAAACTTCTTTTGGGAAGTGCGGGGACTACTTTAGGTCAACTTTTGGAAGGAAACACTCCGAATAGATTGCCCCCCCCACACACACACACACACACACACACCGGCTACAACAGCGTGTTATTTAGCGGACCACGCGCTACTGATAAAATAACAAGACACGTAAACGATGTGTCGGTGGAGGATTTTAGATCGCGAGGGTATTGTGTTTTTACTACGTCGCGGAAGGATCTAATTTTCTCAAGCGAGGGTCGACACATCCGCCCAGTTTTCCGATGTTTCATTCCCCCCGAGTTGAAAATGGAGTTCGATTAAAGCAGATGTCCACCAACTTCTGAGGGGGAATTTTCATCGCTGTGTGCTTTTACTTTAACACGCCTGTGCTCGTATTGAAAACATTTGGACCCCCGGTTTTTTTTAATTTTTTTTTATTGGATGCCTTTACTGCAGATTACTCGGACACGTTGACGGAGCAAACGGCTCCACAGCGCTGCTTTTTTTTTTTTTTTTTTTTTTTTTTTTCTCTCCCAAGTGTTGTTCAGGACCTGAAGTTGGCGAATGGATGCTCGACAGCCAGACATAAATAATCTGCCAGACGTTACAGTTCACAACGTTTTCTACGGTTTTTTGAGGATCTATTTTTTTTTGCAAAAGGGGGGATTCGCGTTTTGACGAGGAGGATGATGCCGATGGCCCATTTGTTGTGGTCGGAATTTACGTCCAGGGAGGATAAAAATGAATCAACGATTGTCATTCCTCCTCGCGATTTAACGTTTTAGTTCCCGGCAGCAAAAGCTAACGTGAAGCTAGCTTCACTTGGCACATCATCACAGGGACGCTTAGTTAGTTAGGCATGCCCCCCGTTGGAACAGTGTTTACATGCTTATCCGAAATAGTGTGTGTGTGGGGGGGTAATTCCTGTATGTGAAGGGGGGAAAAATGGTGATATTTGTGGTGTTTTATCCCGCCGTCACTGCGTCGTCGATGCTATTGCTAGGATTTGGATCCCCGTGAGGAAAAAAATGAGTGAAGATTCAACAAATCCAAACAACGAGTAAGTGCACACAAAACAACCATTTTTCTACATTAATCACACATGTAACATTAAGCTGCGTGAACTGCACACGTTAAGATATCACACACATGCCTTTTAAGTTCACACTGACATGTAACCCAAGTAGTTTTTCCCCATCATCTTGACTTTTCTAATATTAACAGACACAGACGAGTTATTTTTTTTGTTTGCTTTGCATGTCATATGTGAATTATGTTATTAGTTTATGATGAAAATAGTGTGACAAGTAATGGCATAACGTAAGGATGCTTAGTAAAAACATCATTTCTGATTCAAATAGCTAACAATAAAGGCCACAATACACTTCTAATGTGCGATATAGGAACGTTTTATTTATGGTGTCCGTCATTTAATTGCTTTTACAACACAAGCATGTTGAGGAAATGCATTATTGCTTTAAAGACTTGCCAGTTATGAGGCAGTATTTCAGCGATGAGTCGACACAGTGTGAATTCTGTTTTAAAATATGACATACAAAGCCTGTCTGTTAGGTGCATCGCTTTCAGAATGCCTTGTTTTGACGAGTCCATATCCGTGTGTTACTGTTGTCCGCCATTATTTCCGATCATAATCAAGCGTTATAATGGAGAACATCGTCTTTGTGTTTTTTTTTAAGTAAAGCCTTTTCTTTCATGGAAAAACTGGCCCGAGTCGATTGCGGCAATGTCAACGTTGAGGAGCTGTAGATGCCATTTTTTTTTTCTCAATCGCACTCATTTACATACCACAATCTCCATTCATAAAAAAAAAAAAAAACGCTTTAAAAAAAAAAAAGGCGTCACACGCACGCCCAAACACCCCCCCCCCTCCCCTCCGCAAACCCCACGGTCTATATTTGTCATGTGAACGTGAGGTGTTTTTTTTTTTTTGGACGCGTCGCGCCCATTTCCAGTCGCATTTTGCTTTTGTTTTAATGGGCTGATCCCTTGTGTGCGCTTGTTGACAGTCAGTGAGAAATATCTGCTTCGGGAGGTGCTGCGGTCACATGATCCCCTCCATTCATAAAGTACCTGCCTGCCCATTCACAGCACTGTACACTGTTTCGCATTGCACCGACGATCACACAATGATCACATTTCCTGCTTTTTTTCTTTTTTTTTTCTTTTACTGCACAATGCATCGCACTTAAACGCAACATCTTGTCTATAAATAGTCGCTTATTTAACAAAAGCGCCGCATGTGTTCGATATAAGCGACGTGTTCTCTCCTCCCCCCCCCACTATCTCTTTGATAATGTATTTGTCACAGAGGAAGTCATATGCCCCTTTCATTCATTTACAGTGTCATGGTTTAATACTCGAAACACACCCATGGTTTCCCCCCCATTGCATATATCTAGCCTCTAAGAGGTTGTTTGATATAATGCATAGAGGCCTTGTCCTTGAACTACACTTCTGTTTTTTTATGTAACACATGTCATGCAGTGCCTTTTCTTCATATAAAGCCTCAACAAAATGTATTTGAAACCACTCATCCACAATGCATCACATACTATTTTAAGGAAATCTATAATTTTTTTTTTTTTTTGTGTGCAGTCATTCACAATGTACCATAACTAAAATACAACATAACTTAGTGTTTTTATGTTCTAGTTGTATAAGCTGCTATTTCAATGAAGTTTAAACCTCTAGTGTCAGAAAATGCAGTGAAGCATACCTGAATTTTTGTGGGACTTCTTGCACTGACCTAAGGGACATCTCGAGACCCCTCAGGCACCACTTTGGGAACTGCTGCCATATAGGCTGTATAGATCATCAGAGCTGTAGCTGTGCAGGCTACAGTATATGCTGTTTTTCTTTTTTCTCACAGCATGATGGCAGCAGCTAAGATGGCGAAGTGATCTTAACATTGTTGCTATGATTCCACCATCTTTCTGACTCTTGTGTGATTCATAGTAATTGGGTGGACAGAACACAGGAGCCATTCATTTTCGCTTAAGAAATGGTCTGTCCAATGACAGGTATCAACAATAAGATACTTTTTGATTTGATCAATCTTTACAGAGACCAAAAACAAAAATTTTATTCGATACAGTACTTTGTGTTGTCACAGCTTTGCACGTAGTGTACAAAGGTATACATAACGTAGCATGGGAAGAAACACATATAGAAGAAGAAGAAACACATAGACAATGGAATCATTCGCGTTTTTCTTAACATTTGATAATGTGCTCTGTTCCATTGTTCCATTGATAAAATAAATGCTGATGTTTTATGAGTCTCTTGCAAAACAGTGTAAGAAACCTGCCTTGTCTTTATTATCTTTACTAGATTGAAACCAATACCAGTCTTCGTGTGAGATTTTTTTTTTTTGAGAAGTAATGAAGTGTCTGTTCTTCTGTAACTTGCAGTGTAATCACTATCTAAAATCTATCCCCAAAATGTGTGAAAGGAGTGTCCTGAAGTGGTTTAGTGTGAGTGATGGGTGGTAAGCCAAGCTGTTGTACACACACAGCACACCCTTTGCTGAGAACATGCTACTTGGCCTTGGTGCAACTATGTTCACAAGGCTGAAAGGAAAAGAAGGCAAATACTACAGCCTTGTCATATTTTGGTTTGCGTCTTCTCTTGGTGTGGTGTGATGTAAGGCTTATGGCAATTTTAGACAAAGATAATGGTCATGATTGTTGAAGTAGCTTGTATTGAATGTTGCTACAATATTTATCACAATTAGGCTGTAGTCTTTTTCAGTCCATTGTACAGGTACTTCCTTATTTGTGTATAGTATATCTCTAACATTAGAAGATTAAGTGGTGGAGAATGTTGAGTTGAAGTTGTATTGGCCTACAGAAAGACAAAAAAAAAATCCCTCACCCCTATGTTCATTGAAGTTCAGTTGCCCCTGTGTTCCCTTCAACTTAGAGGGTACATCCTTATTGTTTTACAGTCCTTCACTTCTGTGCTTATTGTCTTTTACCAGTCAGGTGACTCCTCTCTCTGTGTCCCCTTCCTATCTGCGTGATTGATTTGACAGCTCAGCGTTTTATCTGCCTATGTGGGTGTCATGATCTTATCACCTGAGGGCTGTTTTGCACTCTTAGTCCTGTTGCAGAGCTTTTCCAAACACATTCCTCCCAAACAACCCCCATCATGTTCTGAAACGACAAAAGGAGACAGCTTCTTCAGCTGTTGGGCAGAGTGCTTTACGGCCTTGGTAATTGGCTATATCCTGTGGCCCTTATGTTAAGCTAAATCATTTCCTGGACCTTTTTTTTTTATTATTATTTTTTTTATAGACGGTATTATTTGGGGTTATTGCCAGTTGTTGGGCAAGACCTCCACGAACACTTAGCTTTGCTAGCTGAACTAGTCTAAGCCATAACATCTCACCTTTTGGCTGGACTGCTCAGCTGAACGCACGTTTAGTTTTGCTTCTGTATTCTTATAGGGAAGTGTTGCTTGTGACTACAGCGGTTCACAGACTAATGAAATGTGCTTCTTTTTTTTTTTTTAAAGATATCTTTAAGAGACAACTGTTACAGCGTCTCACTAATAGTTGCTTGGAATTGTCACCCAATATATTAGATTGAAAAGTAATTCAAATTGAAGCTCCCTTACATTAAATCCCTTCAAGTTTCACTTTATTAACTTAAGGTGTATAGTTGTGTAATCCTTAAAGTTGCATACAGAAATGAGAAGTTATCTTATTGTTGTGTGTGATGTATGACAATGATTCTCTGTGCTACCAGAGGCCATAGGGACTGTCTGTAACCACCACAAGCCAACACACTGAGCAGGCCTTGTGTATAGTGGTGCACTGTTCCATTCCCATGGTCAGATTTATGCCTGGATTTTCGGTATTTTAAACCCGAGCCACTTCCCTCTTTATAATTTTCATTTCCTCTTCAAGTATTTTAGGAGCGGGCATAAACTGGCATAAATGTCAGCAGTGTTTTCAGAGAATTTCAAATAAATGATTGATCATTTGTAAGACGAATGTGGACATACGAAGCCTGTTTACACTTACGAACTGTTGTGTCTTCATCACACCATCCAGATAGCGGGGCATGTCTTCATTTCTTTGTCAAGAAGAGCCTCTGATGTTCATGGACCATATCTCAGTGCTTCTAAGAAGTGCTTTTAACACTAAGTGTCTGAGTTGTGGATATTGTTTGCAGTTGTGCAGCATGCGGGAGCATAAAGGCCGGGCCTTGTTGTCGGCTCTTCGCTGCAGCTGGGCCGAGATGGTTCTTTCCTGCGAGGCCACAGACATAAAAGGACACAGATGTAAATCTTAAACCTTGTGTCTTTGATTGAGTTTCCAAACACTTTGAAAACAGGAAGGGGTTTCTGTGTGTGCGTCTGTGCACATACACACACTCTCTGGGAACATTTGGCATGTGTCTGTGTTCTTAGTAGAGATAGGCGTAGTTCCTAGATGAGTGAATTAAAGCAAAAAAAATAGCCTTATGTAATCAAATAAATGGATTAATGAGACAAGTTTTGAAATGAGATTAAATGGTAGTGCTGTGAGAGTAGCTATATTTAGGGTTTTGAACAGACTTTTTTGGGGTTTTTAGTGCTTCTTGATTCTAACATATGTTCCAGGCTGGCAGATACTTTATTTAATGTGAGTCTTCTAGATCTTTAAGATTTACAGGTTGATTTCTGACGATAATGATGACAATGTTCTTTCCAACGACTTGTCACAGCATTTTCACGTCACAACCATTGGCTATCATGTCGGTTTGGTGGTTGTCTTTCTCAAGTTGCTTCTGCGATGCATTGATGGTTTCTCCCACAGCTAGAGGGGTTGTGTTCTTCCCTCAGTCCCCCGTCAGATTCAGAGTCAGTCCCTGGGGACTACTTTTCACATCAAAGAAGACCAGAGACGCCGCAAATTTGTGGTCCGACCCCCCCCCCCCCCCCCCTTTCTTTTTTTTCGGTAATGGCAAGCGCAAGGTTTTAATTTTCCAAATACTTGTGGTTCAAATTAAGATCATCTCAATATGTGGCTGTGATTGATGTTTGGGAATAATTTTTTGGCATTTGATACACATGTGGGACTCCTTTTTGATTTATAGAGCCACAGCGCGGCGGCACCTAAAACATTGTTGTTGGGGTTGCAGGCCCATTCCAGTAATAGAGGGGTTGGTTAGAAAATCGATGTTTGAAACGCTGTCAGGCTGAGCAGTTTTGACATTCATTTGCTGGTTTGGGTCTATCTTTGATTTGGGCTACACTCACTGCTGTCTGTGACGGATGCGACCCGAAGTGGCTATGATCGGCGAATTTGTCGTCATATTAGATGGCGTTTCTGTGAAAGGATGGTGGTTAATTTGAAGTGTGGTGCAGCAACAGAAGGGTTGTTCTCTTTTTTTTTTTTTTTTTTTTTTTTTTTTTCCTGAGTCAGTTGGTAGCTAAGCTGAATGTTCTTGTGAGGGAGATGACTCACCAGCAGCCTGAGGTGTTGAGAGGAGATAGGGCAAATTTCTCTTTCACTTCTCTTTCTATAGCCAACGTATTAGTTTTCACTGAAGCTAAATAAGCAGGCTTGTGATGCCGGCCGCCTGTTTGTGTCCCTGTCGCCATTGTCCCATTATTAGTTCCGTTTTATTAATGGCTAACAGACGGTCCCTTTTTATAAGTGTCTTGTTCGGGTCTTATGTCATAATTTGCTCGGCATCCATGTTGGGTCATGTTGCTGTTTGTTGTGGGTATGTCTGTGCCCTTGAGTTTGCCACTGGTTATTTAAGGGATTTGAACCGTGGCTAATTGGCCAGCTAGTTTGCACCATTCAGATTAGATGCACTGCAGGAATCGACGGTCGAGTCCCAGATTGCATGTAATTCATTTCTTCAATGAGGCGTGATCACATTGAAGGAAACTGCAGCACTTAACCCCCTTACGGCTTTAGCTCCAACCTTGCCTTCTCTAAGCGTTTGTTTTGGAGGGAAATCTCCTGAATTATACTTTATATCAATTCTCAACTGCATTCCAATATTTACGTGATCTCGACAAGGCTGGACTTTTGTTGATCCTTAAGCATGTCGATTTGCATTAAATATAATCAAGAGTGCATTGAAGGTAACGCTAAAGCCGATAAGGAATGTAAGATTAGTGTAGTTTTTCTATGATAAAAGCTGTTGAAGACAGTCTCACATTTTAGTAAGCATAGAGATGAGTCACACACAGACTAGCTTTTCAAGACGTCTCCCATTCCCCCCCCCCCCACCTCTACGTTCCTCGTTATTGCTTTCCTTTCCGCGGATAATCTATGGAATCGGATTTGGATAAGTAGCTTGTGTTTATTCCCCCAATGATATTTTAATGATTTTTCTCCCACCCCCCCCTCAAAAGTCCTACGAACCAAAGTGGTCCAGTGGAGCTTGACCGAGCTTGACAGCCTTCCTCCGGTTTTGATACAGGGGAGAGATGGGGAGGAAAAGGGGTAGATGGTAAAAAAAAAAAAAAAGGGGGGCAAGGGGGGGGGGGGGAGCTTTTCTCCCCTTTTCTGATGCTAATGAAAGGAGGAATGGTTTTCCAGCTTTTAGCTTGCAGAGTGTGTCTCCTCTGCAGCATGCTCCGCTGCCTGGACATTGTGGGAGGACAAAACTCCAGGCCCTGGATCCAATAACGTGAAATTTCAGCAGAGAAGCGGCCATTGTGTGGAGAGAGGCAGCAGGGGAGGGGTTGGGTAGAAGGGGGAGAAGGAACGGAGGAAAGGGAGGGTGACTTGGCGAGCACCCAGGGCTCAGGCCACATCCTTTCTCTCTCGTCTCTCCTCTCCTCCTGCACTCCTCTTCTTCCTTCTCCTCCTTCCCTTATTCCCCCCCTTCTGTCTTGCTTTCAATACCCCCCTCATCCCCTTACTCTCCATCTGGGGTGGGAAGCCCAAGGCTGAGACAGGAGCAAAGCATGATGGCATGCTGGAGCCCAGCGAGCCATGGGCCGGAGCAGCAGACAAACAGCCACTTTGTCAACTTAGGAAATGGTTGTCCCAGGATCCCCCTTCTCCACCGTACACTGCAGCAGCCTGCCTCGAGGCCCAGGCCTGCCTGCTCTGCACGTGCTCCCCCATCACGCCTCACGCCTCTCCTCTCTTCTCTTCTCTTTCTTCTTTTATTACAGTTCATTTCAAGTAGAAGCTAAACTCTATCTTTCATTTAAATCAGATTGGGGTTTTTTTTCACTGCAAATGAAGTTTAAAGAGCTGTTTAGATGCTACTATTTTGTGAATGAAAAAGGCCTTACTAAAATACAAGCAGGATCTGGTGACTGTCACACACACACACACACACTGAATCCTCCATTACACTCTCACCCCCTCCCCCTGTGTGTCTCTCCTGCTTTCGGTCGGAAATGAAGTCAGTCATCCAGCAGAATAACTTGGAATAATTTGGAATGGGGGGGCTCCTTTTCTCTCTAGCCTTCTCCCTCCCCCTTCCCCTCCCTCCCCCTTGCCCACAGTCCCAGGCCAGCTGATCTGCTTCCGCTCTCAATTGTGTGTCCAGCCGATTGTGCTCTCCCAGAAAGGGGCGTGGAGGGAGGCCTTTGTCTCCGCTTTCCCACTCTGAACCCTGTGTGTGTGTGTGTGTGTTCGTGTTGAAGCAGGTTGCAGTCAAATACCCCGTTGGAGCTCACAATCTTTCTTCTTTTTTTTAAAAATAAGAATGGGGAAATATGTATATGCAGGATTGGACAAGGGATGGAATAAGCCTTTATTCTCCTGTTATAAAGACATTTTTTTTAAATTAAACTAGGTTGTTTGTTTGTTGTAGATTTTGGTTGACTTGTTGGTTTTCAAGTTTAAGAATAGATTTGCATTATTAACTACTTAACTACTGCAATAACTATCTTTATTGAATTAGTTGTTTCGAACTTGATTCACACATACACAACCCACTTCACTTCCTCTCCGGGCCGGGCCTGCCCCCCCCCCCCCCCCCCCCCCGGTTGCTGGCATGTGTGTGATGGTCTGAAGGGTCAGGTCCTGGTCATTGTGCCCTGGTCATGGCTGAGCGACACCACCGCCTGCCTTCTGTTCACCCCAGGGACCCCCGCCTGATTGACAGCCCCTCCTGCACCCATCACCCGCATCCTTTTTATTAGGGGCCATCAAGGGTTGTAACAGCAGCAGTATTTCCTTTTTTTACTGCCTGTTATTCTGCTCAAAAATGCACTTTCCTGCCATGGCAGAGGTTCTCATGATAGGTTAAGCACCATGTCCGCGGCGCTGTAAATAAGGGCAACCAGAAAGGATGCAAGAGGGAAGTTAGCTGTGGTTGTGTTTTTCTGCAAGTCTCTCATGACCAGTCTGTTTTAGTTTGGGGCAAGCATGTGAGAAAGAGTGCTGAGAACTGTGATATGAGGTCACTTGGTTAGATTCTGAATGTTAATAGCTTGATAAACTCTCTATCTGTAATGCTCCAGCCCTGCCATCCATTATTATTTGAGCATATTTTTGATTGGCAGAGCAGTTGCTTATTTTTGGATCATTTTGCAAATTTGGTGGCAGAATAATCAAAGCAAATGTTTAAAAACGTCCCTGGATTGCGTGGCTATAATAACAAGCAACAGACTTTCAGTGTTGTCCAATTTTGTTTGCACCATGACTTAAAAAGCTTGCTGGAAATATAGACACATTGGCAAACCGTCAACCCTGAACAGGCAGTGTTACACGCAGCTATAGCAAATTTAACATTTTTGAAGCTTTTTATAGCTATTCAGTCCGAACCAATGATTGTTTGCAAGTTTTGATTTAGAAGCAGAACAGGATGTATAGATATGTGTTTTAATTGGATAATTTAACAGGCCGGTCTTTGTTTTACACTCTCTAAACTGTAAATTACATTTAGAGATGCCATTGATAGAAGATCTCCCTTCACCTCATCCTATGCTATTTAAGTTTCCATTTAACAGCTGTCAGGGTGTGTCTAGATCCTCCATATTTTTATGTTTCCATGAAAAGTAAAGAATGGAAATACTTATCAGATAGGGCTTTAACACTTGCAGAAAACTAGCTGAAAAACTTTGGATATTTGCCGGAGGAGCTGTATGTGTGAACGTAAACAGCCACATTTTTCATTAGGACTTCACCCGGAGTTTCTCCTGCCAGCCCTCTTCGTATTTTATCCGAGTGAGCTAATGTGAGAACGCAGCAGGATATTACCCGGAGAATTCACCTCGAGCCAATGGAAGGGAGAGTGACGCCTATATCCTGTGACTGCCGCACGGTGCATAGACTGTATACACGCGACCACTATGATCACACAATTAAACGGCTGCATTAGAGCAGCCAATTGTGCTGAATAAAAGAATGTTTAAAACCGTGACTAACTACTAGCTAGTTTGCGGTTAGCATTTCTAAATCAACTCAAATATCGCAAAGAACAAATTTCAAACCACTCATTGTTTAATTGTTGGTTCAGATTCTTGCATAAAGCTGACCATCAACTAGAGACTTTTAATTAAAAGAAGAAGAACGCACAGATCGAGTTTATGTACTGTTCATGTACAAGAGAGCCAGCCAAGCTTTGGTTGTTTCCCAAACACACCTCTTTTCCCAATCCTCTCCTATCACGTTTTTTCTATCGTTAGTTAACTGCATACAGGTTTATGCTCATGAAAAGTGTAAAGATGTTGGACATGTAAAATGCACTTTTAATTATGGAAATTTACAAGAAATGTATTTTTTTGACGGATTTTCTTTGACTAAACCTTTGTTTAAAATGTATTTTTACGACCAACCTTAGTAACATGTTGTCAACACATCATTGACCTATCATCACTTTTACTTAAATAAGGCCAGAACTATGCATGTTCAGCATTAAAGCATTTGGCTTTGTGTCTAATACTCATTCTTTTAGCACTATTTTTGGTCTCCTCCAACAGCTGACCGAAATCCCTTACAAGTATTTTAGGTTGTCAACGTTGTTTACCTGATAGTCATTACCAGTTTGTGTAATGTTTGTTTGGTGTTGAGCAGGTATTCTACAACAGGTTTTCAGAGACTCATGCCACAGCTGCGAGAGTAAACAAAAACAGTAAAGCTGTGTATGTAAGAAAAGATGTAAGATGCATATCTGGGGGATAGTTATTTGTTAGTTCATAGCCTTCTGTGACCTCTTTCATAGTGTCTTCTGGGAGATAATTATGACTTAAAGAGTCTGGTTTTCCGAAAAGCAGTGTTTTGTCAGTTGGTTTATTAAGATTTGTTTATTCTGTGGTTTCTTGGAACTGGTAAACTATTTCCAGGTTCCAGGATATCAAAGCATTCACATGATAAAAAAAAAAAAAACTAGCTCCAGATTTCATGCTCTCTGGCTGTTAGATTAATTACTAACCAATAACCTGGACACTGACGTTTGCCCAGGGTGTGGAAGACAGGAGGCCAAAGGTAAGTTTTATAGGGTAGGACAAGACAAAGAGAGGAGAGGCAGTGAGTGGGAGGAAAGAGCAGAAACCCCTGGTTCACTTCTTCATTTATTTAATGTGACAAGTAGGCGAAATATTTCTCCCTTAATCCCAATTTCATTGAAGGAATTCTTTTGAGGTGTTTCAGAACATGTGACGTCATCTTGGTTGACCAGAGAGCAAAGTGTCACAGGCAACATCCGGCAGCCAAACTCTTTAACTCCTTTGCCCATTTCTGTCAGCTCTCGAATCTTCTCCAGTATTTAATGTTTTACCCAGAGACTGTGCAAAATGCTGCCCTCAGCACACCCTGACCTTTGTCATTTCCGGTGGCCTGCTGCAGTCTGTGTTATCTAATGAGGTGAAAATCTGACTTCAAGTGAAGTCAGTCTATAGAGTTGAAGTTATGAAGTTCAGTCAAAAAATAAGTTGACGTAAATCATGGTGTGATACAGAGTACGAATCACTGGGAAAATGTAGCCATTCATTCAGTTCATGGGACTCCAGTAGGACCTTTTTTGCTTTAATTCTTTGAGACTTTTAAATGTAGAATATTAAAATGAATATTGAAAAAAAAAAAATGTTCTATCCACTTCTTTTCGTTTTGATTCAGATACATATGTGCCAATACTGATATTTTTTTTTTATCATAAGTATTGTAATTGTTGTTGGTGTAATGTGTAATGTTACACAAAGCTGTAGTGAACTTCACATTGCATTTCATATTCCAAGAGAAAATAGAATTCCAAAGAAATGTATTTGAACGTTGTGCTGGCTTCACGTATAAACGGGTAGCAGCAACAATTAGCAGGTTGTCAAATTCAATATTTTAAACTGAAGTGCAAGAATTGTACTTGAGCTGTTCCATCTTGTCTGAATGACCTGATGTAGACGATTCGTGGGCACTTGTAGTTCAGTCTGAGCGTCTTCAAAGCGAGACCCAATACTGATATTAGATCAGATCACTCCCATCTCTAGAAAAAATAACATTTTCAATTTTATTAGCTGATTGACATTTCAATGATGACACTTGTTTCTGTTCGTCTTTATGCATTTCTGTTCACATGTACACATCAGCTGTAAATGAATCACTGAAACCTAAAGCCTTATTCAATAATGCCCTTCACGTTCCTTATCTGCTTTGTAAAAAAAACACTTTGTCTGTTTGTACATTTCCCTTAAATTGAATTTATATTTGAATTCATTGCATCACATTCCACACCATTCAAAGTCCCAGTTGACATGGAAAGACAGAGTGAGACAGGAGTTGTTGAATCATTGGAAATGAGCTGATCTTAGTAGAAGCCTCTGAAAAGTTTGGTCCACTTTGAAACCAGCCGCTTTAGGGAAAAGGTTGAAATCCGTCTGTGTCCAGAGGCTGAACTTGGCCACATGGTCAGTCACCCTCAGTCCGTGGTTAAACATACACTGACAGCATCAGACTTCAGAAATTGTAGCCACTAGTCTGTTGTATCATGTGCTAAATATACATTTGAACTACAGTTTAACCCTTGACTTTGCTCCCTCATATTGATGTAGATTTTAGACTTAGCTTGTTGCTAATAGTTTGCTGGACCAGCCAGATGTCCTTCATGGTTTCATCTGTTTTATGTTATCCAAGCATCAGCTTCTATTGTTATAGGGTGTTGTGAATTGTGTTTGAATGCTCAAACTGTTGAGCAAATGTGATTCTAGAGACACTTGGATCCTCTACTGGCTTTATCACATTTGTCCACCTGTATATTGTTCCTTACTACAAATTCACTGACCATTTTTTTTGTAGGCTACGCTCCATGTACTGTACTGCAACTCAGCTGTATGTGGGCTGATATTTCATGTAGGCTGTTCGCTTTTGATGTTTTGTAATCCAAGTTAAAAGACCCTTAAGGAAAATATCAAGGTAGACATTTTTAGATGCTGATCACTACTGATTATGTCTACTAAAAGCACTCTTCTTTGTTTCCTTCCACCCTCCTCACCTTGCTCTCCTCTCTCCCTCCTCCACAGTGACAGTTATGCGCGCGTGAGAGCAGTGGTCATGACTCGGGATGACTCCAGCGGTGGGTGGCTTCCCCTGGGGGGCGGAGGCCTTAGCTGTGTCACCGTCTATAAGGTCAGCCGGGGAGAGGACAGCGGCAGCACCCACAGCGGAGGCAGCGGAGGAAGCAGCACTAACCTCAGCCCCTGTAGCTCGAGTCCTAGTCCGAGCCCTAGTCCCAGTCCAAGTCCCACCTCTGTGGAGTTCCACATCAAGGGCGAGAGGCTCAAAGACAAACTGGTAAGGGAACCGTTCAGCTCATAACGGCAGATTTTTGCTTTTTGAAAAAAAAAAAGAAATACTGTTTCAGGTTACGCTACGCTGCGTCGATTCTTTCATGCATAAACAAGAGATGCTGCATTCCCTCCTATGAGGTCACCCTGACCCCCACCTCTTTCCCAGACTCCCCCTCTCTCTGTCTCATCCACTGACACACTCACTCACACAGGAAGTGGTTGTTTGGCTTTCCTCCATGGTGCAGGTATCTGAAAATAGGAGCGAACTGCGTGATGTTGTGATGCATGATGATATCATTAAAGAGAAGGATGGATTACTCAGGAGCAAAGAATGTGGGATGAGGGATGTGGGATGTGGGAAATGCACTAAAAGCTTAGAAAGGACCTAAACAATGGAATAGGGGCCGGAAGTTAACACTGACTCGGTTTTTCCATGTGTACGCAAGTATTAGTCCACCATTAGTCCAAGCATTTCTGCTTTTGTGACGTAAAAATGGCATGTTTCAGAAAAAAAAGCAAGGAAAATTATCTTCTGGTAATTATATAACTAAGACTAATAACCCCATCTGTAGGGCATGGACTGTATGAACATGGTCTCAGTGATGCCATCTATTGGTTTCTGAAGAGGCGTTTAGAAGTTGAACAATGGTGTTCGCCATTTTGGATATGCTTACCCCACCTGATCAACTCATCAGTGTAGAAACAGTTGGAGAAATTGTTGATTTTGGGGGTCCTCTTTAAACACTCCACAGTTAGTTGAATTTGATATTTTGCGGCTAGGTCTGTAGCTACACAGCATGATAGTGGATAGCTATCAATAATGGGTTGAATAAAGGGTCAATTGATTTTTATTTGGACAGTTTCCATGCAAGTCCTCTGCTGCGCTGCACGTTGCTTATTTAAGGCATGCTTACAGGCTTAACATTGGTGTAAACTGCAGGATTTTGAATTCAGTCTTTGCTAGTTACTAACAGATAGTGTTTTTTGATTTAGAGTTTTTACACATTTTGATTGCATCATGTACAGCATGAACATACACGCACAAAACTGTACACAGTCGATCTGTTTCTGTAGTCCTAATCCTCGCAGTTTTTGCTGTCATTGCTGTCAAGATTATGACCTTCATGTCACAGACTCATTCTGTGTTGGAGATGTAAAAAAAAAAAAGATCCAGTAGATGCACAGGGATAATCCTGGTCTGGTGATAATGAGAGTGTAAATCTGTGTTTGTCAGAGAGACAACTGTTTGTTAGATATCAGGAGAGCAAGGGGGCCACCATGATCCCAACATTAGAGGCTTGTTCCAGCAGGGCGTCTAAATCTCCTCCTTTAAAAAAAAAAAAACAACTTCTTTGACTGATCACATTTTATGTGTGTTTAGTGTTTACGGCGTGTTTGTGTTTTCTGCGTTGCTATCCAAGCATGTGTGTGGCACAGGAAAAGGGTGTGACGGGAATGCTGTTTTTCAGACAGAGTAAAGACATGGCTCAGAGACCCCGGCATCTCTTCTGGGATGTGGTAAAACGCCCCTATCACCGCCAGAGTCTACCCCTCAGCCACCACAACAAACACCCTGCCATATGCAGGTCTGTCGGGATGCCACCCAATGCCATGGTGTTGGCGTCGACCACAGTGCTACCAACAGTCTGAGGGCATTGGAAGGAGGAGAGGGTGAATCCATGAATGCAACAAAAACAGACAAAACCACATAAGAACATGTTAGCAAGAGGCGGAAGAAAACACAGGGCAATATCTACTTGTTACCACAGTGTTGTCTAAAACGGTAACGACGGTGTTTTGATTTCAGGGGTAAATAAAGAACCATAATTATGTTGTATGAGTGAAAAAGAGGACTAGCTTTTGAATGTTTGAAGGATTGCTTGGTATGATTTGTTATGTCTAAAACACAGAAAGAGAAGGTGTCTAAGGGAGAGGATGTCAATGTTTTAATTCAGACAGAAATTGGCATACACATAGACGACCTTCTATCCCTTGATCCCTGATAGGAACCAGAGCAAGACCGAGAAATATAAGTAAGAGATGGACTTAGTTGAAATCACTAAGACACAGTTGCGGTTGGTAGAAATGTGATGTTTTGGGCGCGTAGGATAAGATGAATCGGGAAAAGAGATGAGATGCATGTAGTCAAAGAGCAGGAAACAGAGGTGGAGCCAGAGAGACGGGAGACGGAAGAGGTGGAGAGGATCTGTCTATAAGCGCAGTGATGCGGCACAGAGTGTGCTGGTGATGACTCAGCTGGCTCTCCATATAGCTACCAATCACTCTCCTCCTCGCCCGCCCCCCTCCCTCTCCTCTCCTCTCTCTTTTTTTCTCTCCTTCAATCTGATTCACTTACTCTCTAAAAAACTACAGACCTAATTGGTTGATGATGTCTAAATCACACAGGCTCTCTGATTATGACACTATCTGGTATAGCTCTCGACGGTTCCTGTCATTTTTAATCTGAGACTCCCTCTGACACTCCACTTGATTGATTGATTGTTTTGAATTATGTTTGCTCGCGAGATATGGTTTATTTACTGTAAGTCTGGTGGAAGGGCAAGAATTGGTATCCGTTGCACTCAATGCCTCCTACTAAGCCTTGAAAACTCAGTGCTTCAGTTATTGCATAACATCTCCATGTCTCTATTTTCTCTGTTTCTCTATTTCTCTATTTTTGTCTGATGTTTAAGTGCTTAAACATCAATACTTCAATCCAAGACAGATACGATTATAAAAAAATCCTTTGGCATTGAAATCTGTCCAAAAAGTTATAAAAATGTCATTTCTGATGGCATTTGTTATGTAGCTCAATTTCCAATTTCTATGCATGTAAACTCAGGTTATTTCCCCGTTTCAGCTCTCACGCTCTCTCCTCACTTCTCTCTATAGCGTCTCACCTCTGCCCTGTCTATATCCCCCCCCCCCCCATGTCTCAGTTACATTTTTCTATCTCTTTTTCTGTCTGCGTGGCTCCTCCTCCTGTCTTTTCTCTGAGCACAGTGTGGAATGTGGTGTTAAATGTCGTCCTTTCCATGCAACCGTGATACTTCCTTCTATGTCTGCCCCGCTGTGCGCTCACCTTACCTGCTCCGGCTCCATTCAGTCTCGCCTCCACAATCAGCAGAACACCCCCTCCCCATCTTCCCATCTCCCCTCCCTTTTCCCCTTGCCGCCCCATCCTTCTCACATCCAGTCCTCTACCCTCCCTCTCTACCCCCATCCTTCCGGCTCTAGGTAAACTCAAAGGCTAAACATTTAACTTCGGGGGGGGGGGGGGGGGGAAGTGATAGAAGGACAGATCCTGGTAGACAAAATTTAGTACACTTGTTACTCTTGCCAACAAGGGTGAAAGCAGCTTTCTCTCTGATGCTTTAGAGGAAATGTATACCTGTGTGCAACCCTCTCTGACACACATATCACATATCATCCAGCTCATATACAGCTGCCACGTATCAGCCCCTCAAAGCGAACGTGACTCTTGACTCATGTCCAGATCGACGGGGAAGGGTGCCATCTGCTTTTTTTTTTCTCCACACCCAGTATTGGTTTGCGATCGTAAAAAGATGCACAGTGTTGGAGCACTTGGGTCATTGAGCTTTTCATCACACCAGCTCCAGCGCTCCGGAGTTCTATCTTCGCGCACGCTCACACATTCACACCCCATTAAGCCACCTCTCGTGCACGTCGGTTAAAAAACCTCAAAGACTGTAATGGCCGTCTCTCATTTCATTTAATCTGCCTAGAGGAAAGCCGGGAGGCGGCCCAGTAGCCCTGATTAATAATAGGCTTTGGAAACACTGCCTCTCTCTCTGACACACACTTGGGCTGCTTGGCTCCAAAACATACACAACCCCCCTACTCTTCCCCCCCCCCCCTTCTTCTGCCACCACCACCACTCCTGTCCAACTTTATCATCATCTGTTATGAAAACCCCGCTATTTGGAATGTGTTTTTACAAATTATCCAAACGGGTAATTCAAATTGCTGGGCTCAGGAGGTTTTTTTTTCTAAATAGTTTTCTATTTTTGAAACCCTGGGTTTGTATGTAGTCCTAGATGCAGGTCTCTACTCGTAATCTTTCCCTGTTTAAGTTGTTTAATGCTTGAATTGTGACACAAAAACAGATAAGAATGAGAAGTGCATTGGAGGATTTACATGTGCGGCCCCCAGTGAGTTTTATCATCCACTCTTAAAACGCCTCCAATTATCTGCCTGCATTTGAACTTCTTTTACTTGACCAGAGGAGCTGCTATTTTGTTGAGTATGATGTCTTACTCTAAAACTCTTGTGTGTTGCCAGGTGGTGCTGGAGTGTGTCCTGCAGAAAAACCTCATATACAACAAGGTCAACCCCATCTTCCACCACTGGCGGATCAACGACAAGAAGTTTGGACTGACGTTTCAGAGCCCGGCTGACGCCCGAGCATTTGACCGGGGAATTCGTCGAGCCATCGAGGACATCAACCAGAGTATGTGTGCATCGGAATTAGTTCCCGGTGGCTGTTTGTGGATGGTTTTGGAATTCCCTCAAAGTGGTTGTGCATTACTATGCGTGTCATCAGCTATCCAGTACATAAATACGAGTGAATGAACAAGGCATTGCATTCTGTAAGCACGTGTCTACCGCCTGTGTTGCTGCCTTTTTGTTATTGACATGTAATGGCTGACCTAGCATGTGTTCTAGGACAGATGCATAGCGTTGATTAGCGTCAATGACTTGCCCCTACTGCTACCTGCTCACTCACCCAAGCATGACCCCTCCTGTGTTATCTTATCAGCACCCAGCTGCCCAGATAAACTCTTCACTTCCTGAGGGGGGACTATCAGGGTAATGCTATGCCCAGACAGTGGGTGATACAGGACAGGGGAAGGGAGGGTTGTAAAAATGACGGGGGTGGGACACGAGGAAGGGTTGGAAACCTGAGATCAAGCTCAACCAGGTTGGGCTTTTGTGTTGCTCATACTAAATCCGTTTGAAGACTGGCTAGTCTAGTCCAACAACTGTTTGGTTTGGTCTGTCCCTTTTTTTTTTTTTTTTGGATGGTTGGAGTTCAGTCTGACAGTTTAGTTAGCAGCTTTGGGTCCTGATAAGCATTATTTTTCAGTACAGTGCCAGAGGTTGCAAAGTCATCCAATTAGCACGAGAATCGCCAGCTCAGCAATCTGCCACCCAGCACTGTGTTACACAAGAGGATGGCTGGCTGGCTGGCTGGCTCGGGAGCTATAATCTCCTTTTACGCTCTGGACCTGGGAACCCAGGGGAGCACAAAGGAGGCACCGCAGAACATATCGTAAAAGCTTTATCACTCCTGGGCATCAGTCACTTCTTCCCCCACACAAGCGTTTATCTGAGATTTGAACTTCCTGGACACAAGTCCACACATAATCGAGGCAAAAGGTAATCACAGCTGGCTTTTGCAAATAGCTCAGCCTGAACATTTCAATTGAAGGTGGAGAGCAAAGAATAATGGACCACAGTAAAAACACAACAATGTAATAAGTGGAGGATGACGGTGTTATATCACAGGTAAGCGCTACTTTGGTGGTGCAAAGTTAGTTGGCTACTTTAAAGGGAAAAAAAAAATTAAAGGGACGCGCACAGTCCATGTGTGTCAGCACATCGGAGAACTACACAGACAACGGGACGATTACTTTACTGACTTTGTGGCTTATGACTCCGGGTTTTTCTCCATAAAAGAAGGCTGTCCACGTCCTGTTCCCACGCGAGAGAGAGAGAGAGAGAGAGAGAGAGAGAGAGAGAGAGAGAGAGAGAGAGAGAGAGAGAGAGAGAGAGAGAGAGAGAGAGAGAGAGAGAGAGAGAGAGAGAGAGAGAGAGAGAGAGAGAGAGAGAGAGAAGAGAGAGAGAGAGAGAGAGAGAGAGAGAGAGAGAGAGAGAGAGAGAGAGAGAGAGAGAGAGAGAGAGAGAGAGAGAGAGAGAGAGAGACCTCTTCCTGATTTGAAGTGGATTTTGCGAATGCTTCGCTTAATACATTTAAATAAGCAGTGAGATATATTTTTATTTGTGATGATAGTTCACAAAGTTTTGTAAGTTAGCTAGCACCTCGGATTGGTGCAGAAATATTTTTTTAAGCTCTCAGACTAGTTATCTGGTGAACGAAGTCACTCGCAAAGCTCTTTGTTTGAGTCTCCGTTTGACTTTTATCAGGTCACAGGTGATGATGTTTCTCATTGTGTCTGTCTCTCTGCCCCGCTCTGTGTAAATTAAGCACCCACCCTAAGCCTGCAGATTATCCAACAGCATCTCGGGCATGGCAAAAAGGTATAAAAAACGTTTACATGTTGGCTTTAAGTAGCTACATCGTTTCAATAATTTAAAAAAACATGACGTCACACACTAGACTATGTAATTTTTTCTTCTTCACAACTATCTAGCAACCCCCAGAAATTGTATCAATACTCCTGCAGGGGTCAGGACCCCGAGTTTGAGAATCACTTCTCTAATACATCAAAGTGAGTATTTTGGGATGTTGGAGGTCATTTGGCTGTGCACCTTCTGTGGAAGAAATGATTATAAGAGAAAAATATAATCAGAATAGAAATAAACATGTGTGATAGCTGGTCACCATCACTAAACACATTCCCTTGCCTCATCTAGAGGAGGGACAGTGTCAGTGTGCCAGTAATTGCTTCAACTCTTTCCTGTGAGTGTCGGCTGCAGCAGGTGATTGGATAGTTACATCTCCCTAGTGCCTGTACCTCTCTCTTTTTTCCTTCCTGTTGTCCTCCCCTGCCTCCTTTCCTCTCTTGGTATCTTGTGTATTCTGCCGGTGTTGTTGTGTAATGCCTCTCTTCAGCTCAGGCTGGCAGGTTCTTCTGTATTCCTGTTGCATCGTTCTGCTGCTGGACTGCTGCGTGAGTGTGTGTGTGTGCGTGCGTGTGGAGGTTGGGGGATGGGGGGGGGAGAGAGAGAGAGAGAGAGAACGTGTGTGTGTGTGTGTGTGTGTGTGTGTGTGTGTGTGTGTGTGTGTGTGTGTGTGTGTGTGTGTGTGTGTGTGTGTGTGTGTGTGTGTGTGTGTGTGTGTGTGTGTGTGTGTGTGTGTGTGTGTGTGTGTGTGTGTGTGTGTGTGTGTGTGTGTGTGTGTGTGTGTGTGTGTGTGTGTGTGTGTGTGTGTGTGTGTGTGTGTGTGTGTGTGTGTGTGTGTGTGTGTGTGTGTGTGTGTGTGTGTGTGTGTGTGTGTGTGTGTGTGTGTGTGTGTGTGTGTGTGTGTGTGTGTGTGTGTGTGTGTGTGTGTGTGTGTGTGTGTGTGTGTGTGTATCAGTCTTGCAGTCCTCTGTTGCTATGGCAACGCCAGGCACATGGCTCAGGCAGCTTTGCAGCCCAACACTGCCAAAGTCGTGCTGCAGGAAGCATCTTCCTCTCTGTAGTGGAGAAATGCAAACACACACACACAACACACACACCTTTCTCCATGTGGCATGAACACACAGACAGGCTAACCTAACGGACTGAATGAGTTTGACACAATGTAGTGTCTGGTTGAGATGGCACTAGGGCTGCATGCCCATAATCACAACTTCATCATTATTTTGACAAGAGAAACACATTCCAATAGTCTGAATTTTAATAAATTAGAAAATGTCATGTGACCAAGCACAGCGTTTCTTTTCAGCTATGCATTTTGAACTTTATGGACGGAGAGGGCGAGGTAAAACAGCTGTGCTTTCACACCATTCTGATGCAGGCAGATGAAGCTCAAGCTACCTGTTAGCTACCCTCACATGAAATGCTGCCAATTAATCGGTGAAAGAATAGTTATTGGATCTATTTTGGATTCAGGAGGGACATTATGCAAACACAGATATTGTGTAAACACTAAGAACAACAGTCAGACACAGGACCTATGACTTGTAGCTAATGTGTACTCCTTAACTTTTGTTTATTTATCACACTTTATAACGTTGTTGCAATATTCAACAATATTACATCACATATTTTTCTAATATCATGCAGGCCTACACAGCACCGTCATGCATTGCTGTGTCCTCTCCCTGAACTCTGACAAACTGAATGTTGTCTTAGGGTAATCACGTATGCCTTGTATGAAGCACCGAGTTTTCAAAAGTACCTGTTAATGCCCTGGTACATCAACAGTGTCTCCTTAATCACTTAGAAATAAGTTTCATCCCCTTTTTCATGGAAGTGATTCTCTCGGCTACTCCCCTCTCTGTTATTTCTCAGAACATCAAAAGGTCTTGGTCGTCTTGGAGTTGGAAATTTCAATTTTTCATTATTTACCGCAGTGTGAATTTGAATTTGAGCTCTTTCACTTGCTCGCAGGAACATAAGAGTTGACAATATGACCAATGAAATGTAGTTTTTTTTTTTTAAGCTTGGATACTTTTTGATGCTACTGATTGTTTAAAAACTCTGAGATTGTAATGTTTTTAAAACAAGTGGTATCAAAAACTTATCGTAATATTAAACATTTGATTACCTTAGCTCCAATACATTTTTTTCTCCGTGCGCTGCATTTTCTACAAACCCAATCTTTGTACTCAAACAAAAGATCAGGTCAGACCTCTAATCTTTCCCCTCTCTGTTCTTCCTTCTGTCTTCCAGGTTGTCGGTCATTTGGAGAAGGCGATACACCCGAGGACGGACTACCGGTGAGTGAGAAACAAGTGTTGAGGTTCTGGCTGGGAGTTCAAGTCTGCGTGTTGTCAGCGTGCAAACAAGCACGTGTTTATTCTTCAGACACTGAAGAGTCTCTTTTCCTTAGTTTGACTATTGTTAGTTAGTTTTAACTGATTATGAGAGAAATAATTCATTTTTCACAAATCATCTTGGTGTTGCCGAGTTGGAAATTGATCGTTGTAATTCCAAAGTGCAACTAGTGGATTTTTAAAGGAGAGATTTATCACCAGGCTCTCCCGCCCTTTTAAATAGGAGGCAGGTCATAACTAGAACCTGAGCCATATGCCTGATGTGTCCCACCCAGGCTCTGACACCTGCCTTTGTTTTCCAACAGTTGTTCTTGAAGATTTACAGGTGTTTAAACCAGTGCCAGCCAGACCCTGAGGTGAAGCTGGGTGTTGGCCAGCAAATATGCTCGAGCAGGCTTAGCTGTCTCTATCTATCTAACCTGGTAGCTGTCACTCTTCTTACAATCAGTGCCAATGTTGGAACTATGGCCTCGGGAGTTGCTTGTTTCATAAAGGCAGCTTGGCGAGAATGTTTTTACGATTTTGACGTTCTCCAAACTGAGCGTGTCTCGTTATGAGCTTTCAGTTTGACAGTTTAAAACTGTTCCATCTTACAGATAATCTATATTTACCCTGCATCTATTGACTGTTACTATGTGTGGTTAGGAGGGCCTGGCTCTCGTTAGCGGGGACAGCTGCAGGTATATAGTTCACGTCTACACACCCATGTTTATTTGTGCAAGATATCAGACCTGTTACAGAAACACTCACCTGTTCTACTTCTGATTGCAAAGTAGGTGAAAAGACACCTGCAGGAAGGACGGGCACTTCTTGTAAAAGCACATTTTGTTTTGAGTTACGAGGAGAAGAAAAAAAAAAAAGGGACCTCTGTACCTTGCAGTGAACTATAGTGCATACAACAATCCTGCAAGAGGTGCTGCTATTGTGAAACATTAGATGAATTACTGTTGACACTGTCAGAGAGGTGTTTATCCACCTTTAGTCATGTTTTACTCTGTGGTTTGGTGGAGTGGGAAAAAATATCGAATCGACAGTATATTGTAGCATGACTCCTCGTGTAATGTGGTTGTTGAATCACTGGTGCCAAGAACGCTTTTTTTTTCTTTCTTTTTTTAAGCACTCTGAAAAACTTCCACTGCTTATTTAACTCATTGCATCCTTACTTCACATGCTTGTGACATGACATAGGGAAACGTGAATGGTAGTTAATTGGCCAAAGAAAAAGTTGACACTTGTATGAATGGCGCAGATGACGGCAAAATGATATTGGGCAGTAGAAGAATGCAACAAGGTGCAGTGAGTACATGTATGCCTCCTGCACTTAACCTTTTCTGGGGAATTTAGTATTTATTGTCCAGGTGATCGGGTTAGTTACACGGTACGGTTGTCTTGCAGATCAGTTAGTGCAGTATCGTATTGTGATATCATCGTTATAGTCGGTCATGTCATGTATCCTGAGTCACTTGTGCGATTCTCACCCCTACAAGTTTGTGGTGTTCACACACAGCCGCAACTTTAGATCATACAAGTTTACCCAAATCGCCAAAGGTTCCTCATCACTCTGCCTCGCATCTTAAATCCTGCATGTTGATGGAGTGGAAGAAGAGCGAAGGAGGGAGAGCCGTCTTCCTCTTCCTGTAGTGAAGTTCCTCTTTAAGGAAGCAGTCTGAACATACAGGAAATCCAATAGCACCACTGTTGCTAGGCAGCGGGGGGGGTTGCAACTGGAGGGGGGGGGGGGGTAGAAGGGGGGTGTTCACAAGGTTCAGTGAGTGAGCCACTGAGGGTGTCACCATGGTGATTTGGCATCTGAATGTTGCGGTCGGAGACCTGGGCTACATAGAAAGAGAAGTGAAGCTGCAGCCAGAGAACTAGCAAATACCACCGCACAACAAGGTGCGATATTAGCTGTCTGCCTTTACACTCCATCATCAAGTCTCCACCGCAGCTCCCTTTAGAAGAACCTTGACCTTGCTGGGGTTCTTGTGTCTCATCATTATGTGAGGTCACCATCCAAGCTTGTAAGGATTCCGATATCTGCAGAATCTCACTACAACCTTGCATTGCTAACAAACGTGTGTGTGTGTGTGTGTGTGTGTGTGTGTGTGTGTGCAAGATGGACTTCTCCACCCACATCCGGCCCACTGAGGCTTGGGACACCCTCGTTCATGCCCTTCACAAGCTTACCACATTCCACCTCTCACTCAGAAACACACACACACACACAGCACACACATTAAACGCACATGCCACTTATTCCACCCAAAAAAAGTGGCTGCACAGACTCCCCTCTCAGCTGTGACGACCCCAATACACATCCGGAAGGACTGTGGTGGTTCGGCACAATTCATGTCAAAGTGAAATGTTTTTTTTCTTTTATTTCCCCTCCCAATTCCAGAAGGAAAACACCCGCATTTAAGTTAGCATAGCAGGAAGTTTCCTCTTAGCGGTTCAGTAAACCCAGGTTTTGTTGGCCAGTTGACTTTTACAGCCTCATAGACCAGTAAACACTTGGACTGGTTCGGTGTGTCTCAGTAGCGCTCCATATACTGTAGGCCTCAGACAAAGAAAGATTCTGATGAAGTGTGTTGAATAGCTTTGCTGTACACAAAGTTAGTTCACACTCTTATATCTCCATTAGTGTGAAAACTACATCGTGCCACTGGGTTAGCATAACGTCTGGAAACGAGGTGAAACTGTCCAAAGGTAACAAATTCTACAAACCAGAACTTTAACAGCATCCCTTTTTAACAAGTTATATTACTTTAATACTATGATCTTAGTAAATTGACACATTTTAATCCAGTTTGATATTCTTTTGCCAGGAGAAGCAGCTAACGTGTTGCTTATAACACATTGTTTTTTTTTATGTCCTTTTAACTGAATCAAGATGAGATGAAATTGTCAGGTTCAGAGGTGCTGTTAGGTTGGTTAAGTTACTTTAGGTCAGAGCCAAGCTAGCGGTTTTGTCTTGTTTTCAGTCGTTTTGCCAAGCTTTGCTAATCAGCAGCAGGTTGTAGCTATGCATTCAGTGTAAACAAAAAAAGAGTGCTTTCTATTTTTTTAAAGAAAATCTCAAACAAAGTTAGTAGACATATGATCAAACTATTCATTCTTCCTGAAAAACAATATTTTTTTGAACTCTTTTGAGACATAGGGAGCCAAGCCATCTATTTCCCCTTCTTTCCAGGCTTTATGCTAAGCTAAGCTAAGCTAACCAATTGCTAGCTTTAGCTTCATACTTAGCCCTTCCGACATGAGAGTGGCGGCAGCAAAGCCAATAAATGTATTTCCAAAACCTTAGCTCATTGGTAACAGGGACACATGAGGACTAGCCTCAAACTTGGCTACCTTTCTTTCCTTTTCATGTTAATGAGACAAAGATGATGATGAACACGACTCAGGATTTGCCTCATTTAAGTGGAGCCTGATTCCTAAATTGTGAGACGCACATGTAGACAGATGTAAACCATCAAATCCTTGCATATCATCTCTTCCCTTCTCCTATGTGGGATGCAGACATCCAGCGCGGCCTGCATGTGTTCAGTGTTAGGTCGACCCCAGCTCTCCCTGTCCTGAGCCCCCTGGCCTTTGAGGGCGGGAGTGCATGGATCCCTGATGTTGGTGAGGTTCCAGGTTGCCCCTGGCTCCCAACACCTCCATCCTCTGTTCTCCCCTCCCCTCGTCTCCTCTCCTCTCTCACCCAGCCACATCTCCAGGGTCAGCTCAGCTCCACATTGGCCCCCACGCATGCCTTTGAATGGTGGGGTTTAGGAGAGCGCTTTAAAAGGAAGCCAGAGTCTGTTTCCCATTTCAACCCCCCCTCCCCTCCCCACCACCCCACCCCTCGCTCCTTTCTTTCTTTCTCTCACATACACACACAGCTGTCATCTGGCTTTTTAAGTTCTGTGCTGCATTTCTCCAGCTGGAGCTGGTTTATGACATTCCCTCGGCAGACTCTTTGGCCTCTCGCTCTCTCTCTCTCGCTCTCCTTCTCTATCACACACACACATGACTACAAGTCTTTTTTTTTTTTTTTTTTCTTGTTCTGTTCTTTCTCTTCTCTCCCTCCACTGTCTCTTGTTCCTCACATTCCCCCTGCATACGCTCTAGATGTGTGTTACACCACTTGGTATGTTTGGAGGAAAAGATGGAGAAAACTGACACACGCATTCACACACACCATGTGTTCGCAGTCTCAGGTTGTGGGGGGGGGGGGGGTTGGGGGCAAGCGAAGGAGAGAGAGAGAGGGGGGAAAATGAAGAGAAAGAGAGGGAAAAAAAAGAAGTCAAAGGAAGCATCTCTTAGCAACCACAGGACAGTAATTACTGTAGCAGCAGCTGGGAGCAAACCAGATTTCCGCTGTGCGTTAAAGGACTAGCGTGGGCTACTTTACACACGGCACTGACTAACCAGAGCCAGCAGCCTCCTCCACACGCAGAGCAGCGAGAGGGAGGAAGGGAGAGAGAGAGAGAGAGAGAGAGGCAGGAAGAAGGAGAAGAGAGGAGGACTAACCCTGCCTTGATGAGGTCGGGGCGTGTGTGGGAAAAGTGTGACCGCTAGCCAGTGTGTACAAGCTTTACATACGTTTGGATGTAACTTGTACGTGTAAAGAAACCTCGAGTGTGTCGGTGGTTGTTGTGTATTTCTGAGTGGGACCTTAAGAGAGATATTACATGGAAGACTTTTTTTATTATTTACTCTTTATTTAAATGGCTTTCAGACTCATGGTTGTCTGTAACCTATAAGGAAGGTTCAACTTGTGATTTCATAAATCGAACTTTATCAACATTTATTCAGCCTTTTTCTGTATAATTGACACATGTGATAGAACAGCTGGTGGTGCTCAGATAAAGCTGGACAAAAAAAAAAAATCACACAACTCTTGATGCAACGACTGAGTATCCTCCCCCATCACTCATCACCTCTGCACGCATGAATCATGAATAGCCATCACTTTTGATTTGAGTTTCCAGTATCAGTGTTTCTCTTCTTCTATTGGATTTAGAAGTACTTTTTTCCGCAGATGCCAATGCCAATTTTTTTTTTTTTTTTGGTTCATATTTTTAAAGGTGTTAGATGTAGACTGCTGCATTCACAGGATGTTATTTATAGACATTGGATTCTGATTGATGCCAACAGTAAGCTTCCCCTTTTGAAATGATGAAGTGAGATAAATAGTCATGCTGCCATTTTTGCACGTTTTGTGTTCCTCTTTATTCAGGCGGGCCATGTTTGCAGATTTTTTTTACATCGTTTTAGATTTTTGTGGGAACACTAACAAGGCTAATAGGTACTCTGAGTTCTCAACAGAAGGGCCTTGAGTCATCACCGCACAGCTTTTATACCGAGCTTGGGCGCAGGTTGCCCCCTGGTGGATGCAAGAGGAAAACACACACACACACACACACACACAGCCTACACACCATGAGTCACAACATCTGTGGTCAGAAAACTGAATTGAACACAACTGTCAGTGCTTTTAGTAAACGTAATGGTGTCATAGAACATCAGAATGATCAATGTGTTGGGCCTGAACTACCATTTATGTAGATGTAAAGACGATACATTTCACAACAAATGCTTTGTCTTTAGTCGGTATAGATGCTTGTTAATCTATGAGTTCTTTCAGCACATATGTTTCATAGAGATAAGAACAAATTAAAGGTTTGATTTCAAACATGTGTCCTTAACTTACTGGATTTGTTTCTGTGTTTCTCAAGGTGTGTGATGAGCCCCCCTCAATCTGTACGCCAGTGAAAGAGCCCTTCTCTCCCCTGAACAACGTCGTCTCCACCGAGCCATTCAGGGGCTGCTATGTCCGCGCGCAACCCTTCGACGAGTTCCCCTCGAGCAACCGCCGCTACCTGCCTCCTCAGGTCTGCCACTGCTACATACGGCCAATCACGTTGAATCGAACATCTGCTGAGAAATTACGTTTGATTGTTTTGGAAATATAGAAACTCGAGTACAAGATTATAGCTGCGAATGAAGTGTTCTCAACGTATCATTAATCATACTAACTCCGGCTTTCTCCTTTTCGAAGGTCTCCTTTAAATCGTCTCGTCATGTCAGCTTTCACATGGACGAAGAGGAGATCGTTCGCATCAACCCGCGCAAAGACGTGCTCATCCGAGGCTATGAGGACTACCGCCACCCTGTCATGTGGAAACAGGAGGCTGACCGCGAGGACCTGGACTTTCCCTCCACCTTCCACAAACTGGACAGTAAGAAGTGTGAGTACCTCTTCCCCGACGGACCCGGTGGGGACTCCCACTCTGGCCCTGGAATGGGCATTGGAACAGGAATGGGGCTCGGTCTGGGCAAGGACACAGCCATCAAGACTCAGCCGTCGCCTGTGCTCAAGTCAAAGAAAGGCAGACGGAGGCGAGAGGACGGTGAGCGCTCGCGCTGCATCTACTGTCGGGAGATGTTTAATCACGAAGACAACTGGCGGGGGCAGTGCCAAGACGCCCCTGACCCCATCAAGCAGTGCATCTACAAAGTCAGCTGCATGCTGTGCGCCGAGAGCATGCTGTACCACTGCATGTCCGACTCGGAGGGTGACTTTTCGGACCCGTGCTCATGTGACACATCTGACGAGCAGTTCTGCCTGCGCTGGCTGGCCTTGGTGGCGCTCTCCTTCATCGCCCCCTGCATGTGCTGCTACCTGCCTCTGCGCGCCTGCCACCATTGTGGCGAGGCCTGCCGCTGCTGCGGGGGCAAGCACAAGGCAGCGGGGTGACCCAACGCTGGGCTCTGGGACACCCTCAAAGCTAGCTAACACGGAAAGTGGATACAAGCGGAAAATTCAAAAAGCCGGCATCCTTTTTTCATTCCCTCTCAGACGGGGTGATATGTTGTTGACCCCCAGCTCTGAGGGATTTTGGAGATTTCAGTTTGCGTTTGTCGCCGACAAGCAGCGGTGGAGGACAAACCATATGCTTTGTGGGGGCTCTGAGCAACAAGCTAAAAGTTTAGGAGCTTAATCTGAGGGGAAGAAGAGGAGTCGAGATTAATAGACTTGGAGATGTTACTAAACACACCTATTCACGCATACACACACCTCTTTCACATTCACACTCATGCATTGACAAAGCCAGGCCACAAAATGTCAGAACTCTACTCCAAGTCACGTGTAACTTTATGAAGGAAAATTGTCTTTTGTACAGAGAGTGACAACTTAATGACGAAAAAAGAACATACAACTATTCTGCGTTCAGAGAAATACTTGCTGTTTGAGTATGCTAAAAGGGATTTGTTCTTGCTTTTTTGTGAATTTGCAGTTGGGTAAAAGTGGCCTTTCCTTCATGGCTTTAGCGTTTGCTGACTATGTAATTACTAGACAGAGAAAAAGTGCACTAGAAATGGTATCCCCCCCCCCCCCCCCCCTCCCTGGAGTAAGGTCACCCTCTGAAATACTTGTGGAACATTAACCACCACATTTGGAGTTATTCTAACATTCAAGAGATGTTGTATGGCCAATTCTTTGTTTTCTTTTCAATCAAATGTTGAAAGAAGTCACAAATGAACAGGTTGGTTTTTGAAGGTACATCTTGGTATAACTATAGACATTATTTTTTGAACATTTAAAAACCATTACCTTGCTTTCCTGAGGTGATTTTGACCATTTGATTGCATTCCAAAGCAAAGGGATCAATTCCACAATTAGAAGGGAAACAATTAAAACTTTTAACACACCGAGTTACGCTAAAAATAGTTTTCCCACATCATGAAAAAAAAAAGAACATGCATAAGAACCAATACGATTACATTTACCCCGGTGAATTTCAGTTTAAGTTCAAGTTCTTCACTGCTGTAGTGAAATTGGTGTTTTTTGTTTGATCATTGTTATTTTCCTGCTCACTTCTGTTATAATTATTTTCGAAACAATGGCTGAAATGTTGCTCAACCAGCAAGTTTTGTTTGTGGTGAGTGAAGGGGATACTGTGCTCCTTGGTTATATGATGAGGCACTTAAATTAGGCTTTATTTTGATCGAGAATCCCTCAGATTCAAAGTCAGTCTGAACATACATTTGACTTAATTTAACATCCAATTAGGCACGGAGGGGGAAAACGCCCTCTTTATAGCACTGCTCTCCAAGCTTTGGTTGCAGCACCCTCTCCAAATTTCTGTGTTCGTCCCATGAATCAGTTCTTCTTCTTCTTTCTTTTTTTTTTTTTTTTACGTTTTATTTTCTCGTCATATCGTGTGTAAATGTCGTTTTTCTTTTTGTTACCTTTAAAGTCCACTCCTTCCTTTTGTCTAGGCCCTGAATGAATGGATGAGTGAATGCATTGTTGCAAGAAAGCTGAGTATCTTAGCTTTTTATAAACATACAGATGTTATACGTGTGTGTGTGTGTGTGTGTGTGCATAAGTCTTACTATGCACTGTTGGTATGATGTCGTGTAACGTCACTGACTGTGATCAAGGCTTCGACTCGTTTCCTAGAACGTGCGTTATCGCCCTCCGTAGTAAACCAAGACGTGATCCGTCTGTAAAGCAGGAGTTTGACATTGTGGGAAATTCACTCTTTTACGTTCTTGGTTGGAGTTTTGTGAGGAGATCGATTCCTCTTCCACATCTGTCCAGTCAATGTGGCAGCGGCGGCTTGTCTCAGCGTAGCATTGAAAACAGTAGCAGAGGGAAACTGCTAGCCTAGCTTTGTCCAAATATATAAAAGAATCTCCCTACACTTTCACAGCACACTCATTAACATATTGTAACGTGTGTATTTTATTTATAGAAACACCTCAGCTCAAATAATGACAGTTCTAACTTTAACAGATGGTTATGTGCGGTACTATTTCCGGTTTGCGCACCGTGACTTCCTCCTGCGGGGTCACAATGTAAAAAAAACTTCTCCAGGACATCACACATCATGAAACCACAGCTCCTCACTTTTACATTTTCTTTCGCAGCATTGATAACTCAACTTTGTTACCTTTTGCAAAGTGCCAGGCTAGCTGTTTCCCCTCTGGTGCTAACACTCAGCTAAGCTAACCAGCTGCTGCTCAACAGACAGGTAGAAGGGTGGCCTCGATATCTCTTTTTCTCCCAACATGTCAAACTTCTCCTTTTAACATCTTTTTAGGAAACAAGGCAGTGTGTATGCCCGAGTCTAGCTCTGTTTGAACCCCCTGTCCCACTTAAAAGAGTCAAAGATGTCAAATAAACCGATGAGAAGTCTGAACAAAACACTTAAAAGAGAACAAACTCCCAACAGTCAAACAGTTCAGTTTGGATCCCTGCCTGCAGAACTGAAATTCCCCCTTGCTAAAGTGTTAGCATGTTTAGACTCTAGGGCTAATTGTGATTCACCTCAGTTTTTAACAGCAGATTTGGTACCATCTGCTAACAGATATGAATCTCTTCTTATCTCCTGGGTGGAAGAAAAAAAACAAAAAAAACCCAATATAGTGACACGACTGGAAGACAAAAGAAACATTTATTTTCCTAACTCCGCTCTCACCAACGCTCCCTTTACTTTCTATGCAAACTTTCTACCATGGGAAACACATCGACCTCTCTGCAGACTGAGTCAGTGACGGGACGGGACACTTAGACGACAGAACCCCTGGTACCAAACTCCAAAACACCTGTAAATACTTAACACTATATTTAAGTTCTGGTAATAATCCCAGCTTATTTTTTTTTTTTTTTTTGTTGTCTTTGAAATGTTAAAGATAGAGCTGTATTTATCGTTGCTGTCAGCATATACTGTAGCTTCAATTGACAGCATTATGTACATAGGTCACCTTTTAGTATTATTTCACATTGAAAAGTAGAGGGCGTTTGCGACGGAAATGACTATTGAGCTTCTAATAGAGTTTCTCTCTAGTTTTGTACGGTAGACGGAAGGATAGTGCTAACACGGTACGTCAGTGACAGTCCACTTGTTTCAAAAGTTTGATATATATAAATATATATATATATATATAAATACATACATATAAAGCTGCTAGATACAATCACTAATTTTATTGTGTTGACAGAGAAAATCAGCTATGAACGACTGTTAAACCCTAATTCTCCAACAGCATCTGAACATGACGGCGTGTTTTTCAAAGTTTGATTGCTCTGCGTGATGACGAGTGTGTGCGAGAGAGATTCTGTGTGTGTGCGTTTTTGTTTTTGTGCGTGCGTGCGTGCGTGCGGGGTTGGTGTGTAACCAAATGTTTGGTTGCTTCTCATATTCTCCCACTGTAATTGGATAATTCTGCATTATTGCAAGCTGAACCAAGGTTTGATGAACCTGATTAAAAACTTGCTGGCTGAGAAGCAAAAAAAATGTAGGACGTGCATTTATACAAAGTGTAGAGAATGCTGAAATAACACTTCTCATTCTGCATTAACCAGCACAGTGCAACTTCCTGTCATGTACTGTATTATATATGCAACATGTGTCTGTCTGCTTTAATATATATATTTTTTTGACCTGCATTATATAAGACTTCAGTTTTAACCACTTTGCTGCTAGTCTTTTATCCTCTTTCAATCTTGGAAAATTGTGCATATCTTTGGGAATGCATACCAGTGTACATTCTTGACATTGTGTAGATTAAAAAAAAAGAAAAAAAGCTATATAAATCTGTTTCTCTTCAGTGTATTGTTTTAAAAAAAAAGGTTACTTTTCACAGCAGTTGAGTGGTTATGTTTCAATTCTCCAATGCTTTGGTGCACTGATGATACTATATGTAAGCTTTTTTTCATCTTACAGCGCTTGATGTAACATTTATGTGATTAGTTCTAAATAGTGGAAGACATTTGTGTTTTGAAACTTGCAGTATAAATGGTACTACTCTTAACTATTCTGTAAACACTGCCTGTTTTCTTTTTTTTTCTTCCTTTCACTTTCTCTTTGTGCATTTTCCTTTCCTGTGCATCTTCTTCTTTTTTTTTTTTTTCCTCCTTAGTGCCATCGGCTTTCACATCCTGACAACCTCAAAAAAGTGCCTCACGTCCATCCTTGTTTCCGTTTTATAATTTAACGTTTCTCGTTCTGGTTCTATTGGTTTCTACACGTCTAGGTATTTCCTCTCATGGTGTGAGAATACCGAGTATATGATGTAAAATTTATAGTCCCAATAACTCATGTCATAGTTGTATTTTCTTTATACAGATGTAGCTCGTTACTTTTCATAAATATATAATGTAAATATGCATACATATGTTTGTAACTGTTTTTATGTTACATCATACACTTGTAATTTGACATATCAAATAACATTATCATAATAAAATGGTGAGTTTTAATCTCTTGCTGTGCTGCTTTCAATGGGCTTCTTTCGATCCGTCTAGGTGACAACAAGGCTGCAAACGGGATCTCTCAGGTATTCAGACACAAAACATCAAAAGAAAACTCAACAACCTGACTCTTTTTTTTAAAATATATTATTATTGCCAGTAGGTGTCGCTATTCTTAAAAGAAGACCTGAAAAGATTCACCAATAAAAAAAAGTTTCTCAAACATTGTAATAGCTGTGAGTCATAGAAATCTGATAGTTGTGATGCACATATTGTCTGTATCAAAGCTTCATTAAAAAATGAATCTGTATTTGGAGACCTGCTTCAAAGGCTCTAAGGTGTCAGAGCACTGTATAATATGGATCATTGAGTCAAAGTTGATGGTGATTTAGATTAAATTACATGAGAGAAATAGAAAATGTCCTATTTCCTGAAAAACGACAACTCCTTCAGTTAACATTTTTGACCCAGATAAAGTGATTTTATTGTTAGGATTCATCTACAACCACATAAAAGTGACTTCAGACACTGAATAAAAAATAATCATGTACTTATATTCTGATGGTTCAATGAATTTCCAAATTCCCCCAATTTCATGCTTACACCATGAAATGAAGTCACCAATTTTAGATATATAGATCCATAGAAACATACTAGATACATAGATATATAGATGGATAGATAGGATACTCCGTTAGACAGCAGTTCTGTTCCACATCATGACAAATATGGTCAAAATAGGTCTAAACATTTATATATTGATTTATTTTGAAGCTATGTGCATATGAAAAAATGTAAGTTGTGCTCGATTTGAACATAAAGACGAGGTGAGATGAGAAACAGATATTTGTTGAAATGAATTGAGAATGAACAGGTGAATATATTTTCAATAATTATGTCACAGTAAAGGAGGGAACACATAATCAAAGTGAATGAATGAATGAATAAACAGTTGTTGAACAGTAAATGATTATATAAGTGAAGATAAGACACTTTATTGTCATTGTATGCGATACAACGAAATTTGGTTGGTGACAAACAGCCCAGCAGCAATCTGAATATAAAAATAAGATAAAAAAATATATTAAAATACATGTGAACAGTCGCTTGCTGATTTAACTAAATACTAGCTGATTAATTTTGTACATTCAGAATAAGATAAACACATTAATTATCATCCGTGTCAGGAGGAGACGCGTTCAAGATGTGTTGGAGGAAAGACTTTCTGGATGTTTCTCAAACTATGTGTGAGAGTATTAAACTGCCTGAACGCATTTAACTCCTGAATACTGACACACACTCATCAAGCTCAAGTTCAAGTTATCTTTATTAGTCAAATACACAACATAACAGGCAAAGCAGTCACAGCTGGCAATGACATTTTTTGTGTTCCAAGCTCCTTAACAATACATAAATAAAAAATAAAAATAAATAAATAAAAAAAGCATAGAAGATAAGAGTAAAAAGAGTAACATCATTTCTTCATATATTTATAGCTCAAATTTATTAGAAAAAAAGCACACTGTAATGATTGTCACATTTTGCAGGAGTGTTTGTGACTCTTTTTAAAAAGAGCGGAACCATCAAAGCGGAACCATTTTAAATGAAACCCCGTACGTTTCACTCCGGCTCACGTAAAAGAGCCGGACCGACATGAAAGGCGTGCTACGCGATTGAGCCGCAAAAAAAAAAAAAAAAGAAAATGAATGGAAGCTGCTGGTCGTGATGCAGCGGGGTTGGTTGGACTCGTATTTGAAGTAGTTTGAAGAATGGAGTGCGACATTTTGGACTCGTTGGAGCAGCTCGGGTAAGGTGACGCGCGGTTGGCATGGTGATGTGTTTGTTTGTTGTAGCTTTGTGAGGGGGCATGTGGAGGGTTTCACAAACATCGTTACGCTGTCTGACTTTGTGTTGATCAGGAGAAGAAGAAAAAAAAAAAGGGGGGGGATGTGAGGAGCTGAAGAAACTGTGTCGGACTTCCGGCTGTTTTAATGAAACTCTTCATCGTGTTTCTGTCCTCAGCTATGGCGGCCCTCTGCTGGAGGAGAAAGCTCTGCTCACGGCTGCAGAGGGAGGTCTGTCCTCTGCTGAGTTTGTGGACCTGTGCAGGTGGCTGGCCTCCAAGTTAAAGCCTCTATGTGGTCTGGAGGAGAGCATTACTTCCGACCCAGGTGAGCCACATGATCCATCCACAAACATCCCGTTGTGTCTCCTCACCTCACATCCTCTCTGTCCTCCCTCCTCCCTCCTCCCTCCTCCCTCCAGGCGACTTGGACAGCCTTCAGTTGGAGATGAGTGGTTTGCTGAAGGAGCTGCACTGTCCTCATGAAGATGTCGTCTCGGGGATTCTCAAAGGCAGTGTGCCAGTCGCCAAAGATCACCTCAAGTGTGTCTGTATGTCACCCACCATCGTGCCGCTTCCTCTGCTCATGATGCCTCATTCCCTCAGGTTGATCAAGTAGGTGAAGAGTTATGATTTTGTTTTTTCTTTGTAGTGTTTCTGAGCTCTGAGCTCCAGGCGGCTCGGATCGTGAGCAGCAGAGGAGCCTCTGATGAACGCCGAGGAGAGGGTCCGGCGTGTCGGGAGCTCCGGTCAATCTGTGAGAACCTGAAGCTGCCGGAGCCCGGAGGACGAGACGCAGCAGACGTTTTAGCTCAAGTCCAAGAGACGGTGGGACTACTGATGAATGTTAAACTGTGTTTACTGTGGTTCAGTGTGAGGTGGCTGTAAGTAGTATCCTAGCTTGTGAAATTCCTTATTGTCATGTAATCCATTATTTGATTATTTGGAAAGGATGCAGTATACATAGAGAACATGTATACATTTTTTTTTTACACTTCTTTCTTTTTAAAGTTTTTTGTTTTTTATTGTTATTCATTTTTGTTGCCATTATTGGATAGCACAGCTGGAGAGAGACAGGAGGTGTTGGGAGGAGAGAGGGTGGGGGTGACGTGCATTGAACGGCAGAAGTCGGATTCAAACTTGCAGACTCCAGCCTCAGTAGGTGGTGCGCGTTTTTGATGCCCCCGCACCACAACATTTCTAGTTGATATAATGTCATGCTTAAATGTAAGAACCTTGTTTTTGTTTTGTTTTTTTACACCCTTTGACAAAACAACTTTTTTTTCTGTTTGTAATCTGGAAATCCATTGTTTCTTTAAGCTTGTGCATGCATTAAGTCCTGTGTGTTCGTTTAGGTTGACAAACTAGTCACAGATCTTCCTAATGGCACCGTTGGAAACCCGGTACTGAAGAAAACTCTGTCCAGTGAACAATGGGTAAACTTCTTCAATAAAGCCTAAATCCATATCACATGTTTGTTGTGTATTACTTAAAAGTGTATTTTGAATTGAACAGATCATATTTTCTTTTTTGTGTCTGTGCAGGAGAAGTTGCAGAGTATAAACTCTGTTCTGTGTTCAGAGTACGAGTGTCGGCGCAGGATGTTGATTAAACGTCTGGATGTCACGGTTCAGTCTTTTGGGTGGTCAGACAGAGCAAAGGTAAGTCTTCATAAGAAAGTGTGCCACAAACAGTTTTTTTTTTTGAATGGATTTTTGTGATGATGGTGCAAAACAAACATGTTTTAGATCTGTGCAGTAGAGCCTGTTCTTACACTGTGTGTGTGTGTCTGCGGTTTGTCAGGTAAAGGTGGACAGCATGGCGAGGGCCTACCAGCCGAAGAGACACTCTCTGAGGCCACAGCCCGGCGTGGACATGGCCGAGCTGCTGGCTGCCAGAGAGGACATCTGCAACGTGGTGAAGACCAGCAGCGGCTCCAGCAGGGAGAACACGACATGTGCCGTCAACAAGGTACAAGATTTCCACCTTCCCCAAAAAGAAAAATCTCCATTTTTTTTTTTTTTTTTTAGGCTTTTCTGACACAACCATTCTTTGTTTATCCATAGATCCTGATGGGGAGAGTCCCAGACCGAGGAGGGCGTCCGTCAGAGATCTCAGCCCCAGCTCCAGAGATGCCTCCATGGCAAAAAAGACAAGAGGGAGGAGGTGGCTGGGGAGGCCGAGGGGGTGGAAGAGGAGGAAGAGGAGGAGGTGGTGGTGGTTGGAGAGGAGGAGGAGGTGGATGGAACCAAGGAGGACACAGTGGACAAGGAAGCTATGGAGGACATGGTGGACATGGAGGAAAGAGAGGACGGTACCAGTATTAATTTCTGCTGATGTGCTTCGATGTCTGGACATTTTTTTTTTTAAAGTGATCGCGATCGCTTCATATGAACTCAATGAAAGAAGGAAACACAGTTTGATGTAATGATGGAGAACAATCCTTCTCTTTGTTTTTCAACTTTTAGTAGTTTTTCATTTTTCATTATTAATATTCTCAGTGATTCAAAAAAAAGTGAGTGCGTTTTTGTACTAAATCATTTAACATGTGCACTGGGACAGCTCTGAAACTGTCTCAAATCCAAACTCCATACAATGAGGAGTTAACACTAGGGTAGTCATGATAGCAGAATTCTAAACTTTGATATACGATACTAATAAAAATCAGACGCTATTGATATCTGTTTTGATACCACAGCAATGACATTAGAAGTCCTTGGCGCCCATTATTGGGTTATTGTTTGTTTTTAATGATCAAATATTTCAGGGACACTCCTGCACCGATACACACACATCCTGGCAACCTTTCAGTACGAGGACATTGTCATTTCCTCTGCTCTCTTTCCGTTTGTAAGAATAATCAGTGTTATTTTTGCATCGTCATGAGACGCCCAGAAACTTTTGAGTTAAAGAAATGACTGAGGATCTGAAAAAAAAAAATTGTTTTGTCCTAAAACATGCGGTATTGAAAATGTTGACACCACTCGTTACTTAACATTGTAAAAGTGTCAATGAAGGAACGTTTAAACAGGTTGGTATACATGTATTTAAAAAATTACCTTTTCAAGCTTCCACACTGCGATGCAGAATGGGGTCAAAAAATATCACAACAGGAACATGTGATTCAAACCAACATGTTCCTTTAGCGCCTCCTCTCTTTATTTAAATGCTGTTTTGAAATACAAATCTTCAAAGGTTGCAGCCTCTGTTTAAACATTATCAGTGTTTTGATTTAATTGTGTGTTTGTGTGTGTGTAGTATGGAACTAGAACACAGACTGTATATTTGGACAAAGTGTGGACACCCTGAGCTGATTCTTGAACAAGTAAAGGGACAAAGACATTAAACAGCTTCTCTTAACAGCTCTTACTATTCACTGTTTGAGTTTATTAGGAACAGACAGATGAAAAGACGAGTGAGCTTACCTGACTTAAAAGGTGCAAACTGACTGAAACCTTTTCTGCATGTATAGAACAAGCTGTGGAAATGTATCTTAAGTAAAACTTTAAAGTCCCTCTATTCCATTATGTCTGCCTCTCCTGTTTAAGACTTCAATACATTTTTTTTTTTTAAACTTTACATTTGAAAATACCAGCTCAGCATTATCTGCTGAAACTCTGAATTTATTTAATAAACATTTCCTCCAAAAATCATTGTTTTTGTTATTCCTTGTTAAGCATCTGAGTATTTAAAAAAAGCGCTATACAAGTCTAATTAATTATTAATACTGACGTCACACAGTCAGATGTAAATGGCTTATTCTAACCACTTGGTGGCGCGTTGGACTGAAATAATAACAGGTGTTCTGGATAGACAAAAAAGGAACCATTTATTTCCAATGATTTATTCTCGTCTCAGATTTTCTACACTTCTTTTCAAAAGGCAAACCTTTTTTTTTTGTTTTTGTTCAATAGATACAGTTTATACATCGTTTGTACAATAACCAATATTCATAAAAGCAAAATTTTACATTGTGTACATTATGGACAACATACCTGTACATGGACAACACATTTGCACCTTGGCTACAAAAACACCTCTCTTCATTCTCCGAAATAAGACTCATTCAGTTTCTTTAAACAAAAAACAGAAGACGCTGAAGCAAATTCATACGGGCCGATAAAATGATCCAGTAAAAGCACATCTTCACTTCAGTCAAGACATGTTTTTTTACTTTTCCAGTTAAGATCACTGCCCGTGTGTCAAACAACAAAAACATGACAAAACAAGGGACTCATGATCACGTCACTTTGGCTGTATTATAAATTAAGTTGGCGATTTGATGGGGAAAAAAAAGAAGACAGAACTTCATGTAAACTTTGCAATGCCTGTAAGCATTATTTCTGCAAAGGGAAACATCACAAGCCCAAACAACCACCTCAAGCTGCAGCAGGAAACTGACGCACACTGTGACAAAGCTCCAGGCAAACGTTTATGGTGGAGGCGTTCAGTTCTAATCAGCAGGCTGTTAGTTACATCAGAAAGTGAAAACAAGCGTAGCAGGCAGAATGCTGTAACAGGAGACGGTCTGTCCCTCACTTCCTCTGGGCCACACAAACACTGAGCACCACAGCCAGCTCTGTATGAATACTGTCAAACTCCTCCCCCCCCCGTCCTTTATGTACAAAGTAAAAACTGTCACAACTTCTTCAATCTAAATCGAAGAGTTATGATCAGTCGTTTGCCAGCCTTACACTTGATGCAGGGATTGGACTCAATTTGATTGGCTTAAAGAAAAACAAATCACTGCAATCAATCAAGTCATGAATGACTGGTTGAGAAACATGTTCTTTCACATAACACAAATATACACAGCCTTTTTCAAATGTACAATGCAGATACTCAGGCACTTTGTCGTGATACATTTTTTAAATTAAATCGACTTATCAAATACAGCCCTCAGTTTTAGTTAATATAAAAAAAACAACAACTAATTTGTAAAGGGGTAGATATTAAACGTTTCCAGTTTAAATCCCAACTCGTTCTCCTTCTCAGTCGTTCCTATTCTTCTCTCATCAAACATAAATCTCTGCAACCTGTGCTACCCCATCAATCAATCCAGTGTTTGACACGACGTGTGAAGCAGCGGTCAGCTCTCAAAAAACACATCAGGATTATTCTATTTCAATATTTTTGAGTTTTGCTGTATGGAGGATTCTTCAACATGAGGACTGTCCGTACCACTTAGCACAGTTGAATCAAGGGGAATACAAACAGCATCAATCTGTTTCATATAAATATTTCATATTCCTGAACTTAAATGCAGGATCCAACACATCTTTAACATCCCTCTCTACTTTGCCCTCAAACCTTCATGAGACAAACGGATATTTTCACAACCTGATCCACCCCGTCGTCATTTCTTAAAAAAAAAAAAAAACATTCCTTAATTCTGAGAACAAATCTACCCAACAGCATTCCCAAAATATTTATTTTAAAAGTGTCCTTTTGTCAATTGAAAAATACAACTAGTTTTGATACAAATCTATGATAAAGACTTTTTTTTCTTACGCAGCTTAACATTGGTTCAGTATGTACAGCAAAGTATTGTAAAAGTGCGGGGTTTCATCAAGCGATAATGTATGTAAAAAATAATAATATATAATACTGTTTAGAGATAAGTCTTTATGCTCCTTCATTCTTAAATAGCCACACATCACTCCTTCCGCCTCGTCTGATCTTTACACCTCCACAAACTGAAACTCGAGGTTCATACAGCAGTTTGGTATCAACCTGCAGCACACTCCATGCTACAATCGTGTGTAATAACTGTACTGCGATGTTGGCTGTGACCAACACGTGGCCTCATATGAGCCTGGAGTTGCGGAGGTATTCTATGATGACCTTGTAGATGAAGGTGTACTGAGACAAGGTCTGCACCATCATCATCCTCTGAGCGCGCAGCCTCGACAGGAATTTTGGGACATCGAGTGCCTGAAAAAGAAAGATTTTCACAGTATGAGGGAGGGGGGGGGAGAAAACAGCTTCTCTAAAGGCTCCAGGTTTGATTATTTTTCCAAGAAGGACGTTTTTACCTCGTTGTGCTCTAGGCAGGCGATCATGATCTCAGACAGAATGACCACCCCCGTGCGTCCCACTCCAGCACTGCAGTGGACCAGCACAGGCAGGTTTGTGTTCTTTGGGTCACTGATGCTGTTTGTGTGTCTCCTCACAGACTGGATCTCCTCCAGGTAGGCTGGAGAAACATTACAACACTCATTTCAGAATTAAGTACAAACAGGATACATTCATTCAGCTGTTTTAAAAAAGAGGGACAGAAATAATTGTAGCGGCAACTTTTTGCAGTGGTGGGTGGAATCCTGTCTTTGTAAAGAGATCATTTCAACACGTTGTATTCTTCATACAAAAGTCATGAATCATATTCTCTGTGCGATGCAAAGAAGAAGGTTCAGAGGCTTTGCAAAGAGAGCAGTTTCAAATATCGCCCACACAAGAAGAAATACGATTGTGCATGTGCAGGTATTTAGGCTGGGCTTCTCTTATCGTAGAAAGACAGATAGGAACTGATATGATAGTCAGTGAAAAATATCTTTGAACCAGTTTTGAACATGTCTGATTGTTGACCATGAAAGGACAAACAGATTCTGATCCCACTCACTGAGGAAGCCTTTGAAGTCCTCGGGGCAGCCGTGGTCAGGCCAGTCTGTGTACTGCAGGTGCCACACGGTCCTCTCTTGGCCCGTCAGGAGGTGTTTGATCTTCAGCCCCGTGGTGGCGTAGCAGCCCGACTCTGTGCGGAACCGCGTGGTGATCTTAAAGCGGCCGTATGTCACCGTGTTGTGTCGTGAGCCGAGCCGGGGCCAATACCTGAAGCTCTTCTCTCGGCCACTCTCCTGGAGGACGCAGAGGACATTCACACAGGTCAGTACTGACAGTGATGAGTAAAATTAAAAAAAGAAAGAACTGTTAGAAATATAAAACAAAAACTACGCACCTCTTCAGCAGTTACCATGGCAATGATAGAGACACCCTGTTCCCACACCATCTGCCAGAAGTCCTGACAGGTGTTCGACATGGGACCCTGCGTAGCAATGTAGCTCCACTCCTGTCCACTCACTGTTATCTAAAAAGACAAGGAACGCCTTTAGAAAAACACTGCTTCCCATAATGCACAGCTTCAACTGCATTATGGCCATAAATTATTTCTAGAATGTAACCAAACAATCCAACCAAAGCAGACACACATCCATGTTTTTTTTATCGACTCTGTAAATTACTCGTTATCACAGAAAATCAGCTGATTTCTCGAAATCCCGACTCGTTTATCTCGATCCCCCAGAGTCGCAAAAGAACAAAAATAAACAAAGAATTAGGCTGAACTTAACCTCATTAGTGTGGGCAAGAGAATGAAACATCGCATAGTCTGGTTAGTCGCAGTGCGCAGCCAAATTGTTTTGTTTTGTAGATGGACAGAAAATGATCTTTTATTAAGATCATGAGAGTTTAGAATTTTCTAAAATGGTCAAAAATCACCAGATGTTAACACCTGCTCTATCCACACAGAATACAACTGTATTTCTGTAAATTTGTGATGTTGTCATGGCAGCAATTTAGTCAAAGATTCCTTACTCTGAAATCATGTGTGTAATGGCATTATGAACATTTTCAGGGAGCGAATGGATTTGTTTGCGCCAGCATATAAACCTGCTGTACAGACCAATTAAGCGCTGGAGCACTTTAGATAAGTGTTTTAATAACCGTCTTCCTGACTTACTCTGACGTGTGACGCATTGATGTATCCTGTGTTGTTCTCTTTCGTGGGCACCAGCTCCACTCGGGTGTCGTCGTAAGGCATGACGTCTTGGAAGCGGTTTTTGTCTCCGCTCTCTGGCTGCAGGGCGATGTTGCATTCTCCTGACGGACGTCGCTTTGGGATGCTCTCGTACTCTTTCAGCAGCTCTCCCCTCTCCATGTGCTGCTCTAGCGCTTTACACTAAAAACACAAACACAGGGGAACAGTAAGTACATCACTGTCATTGTAACAGCAGCACTGACTTATGGGCAAGTTTAAATTTGTACACTTGTGAATTATGTGGAGCAATGTCAAGGATCACTTCTTGATCTTAAATGAAAACTAAATGACTGAAAATACCCCTGATGGTAAATAAACAGGCTGAAGTTTGAGTAAAGAAAATGTTTACATATCCCCTTAAAAAAATTCCTCATAAATGCATCTGTTTCTGTCTTTGATCTTAATGAGGGACTGATGCAATCGAGCTCATTTGTGTTTAACTTTCTGTTTCTGTAGTTACATTCTGAGTGGTGCTTTCAACACCAGAACAAAGTTGACTGTGAACTGTGGTGAATGGAGGCTGTTACATTACGATACACCCCATTCTGAAAGACATAACACCTCTGTAAAAATGAAAGCCTCCTTGAGAACACTACAAATATGGAGCACCGATCTCGTGCATTGCTGTCCAAAATTTGAATTATATTTGATTTAAGTGATTTAATGGTTCTACACATTTGCATGCAGTTTGTAGTTTAAGAACATACAGTACATCTTTTGTTGACAATTCCTGTGTGCATGTCACAAACTGATGAGCTATAGTGCTAATAAACAAAGTGTCTTGAATGTACCTTCAATGTCAACGCTGTGAGCATCAACATTAACAAGGCAGACAGGTTCATCTAAAAGTAAACGTCCTGGCTCAGACTTTCTCTTCAAATATCGTTCATAACAAGCTCTCAACTTAAATAAACACAACCAGCAGCTACTGGTTATACGCTTTTCTTCAAGCTCTTTAAAAAGGCAAATCATGTAAAAAAAACACATTAAACATTTAAATCACACACTGCCTTCGTTAAACTTTACATTCCTTTAAGCTCTATAAACCTATTATCAAGGAACAAACTGCTGACAAAATTGAAAGCTGTGAAGGGCCTTACCCTCTCGTCGTTAGAGGCTCGTTCAGGCTCATCCTTGATCTCGTCGTGCATCGGCTGCCTGGACACTGACAGGCCGTTAAGGTGGGCCACCTTCAGAGGGCCCATCTTCTTCACCTCTGACCTTGCTCCTTTCCTCATGCCCTGGTGTGATAAAAGAATAACAAGGAGTGAGGACGATGGTGTACGAGCCCCACAGAGAGGCAACAGGTATGCCGGAGGGGAGGGGCAGCGAAACCTGCTCTGTGCTTCCTGAGAAAAATGTCACCCATCCGGTTTTCTGCAGGACGTCCAACTACATGCTTTCGATATGTGTCAAAGTGAAGCTGTCTGGGTTTCTCGTCATACTCCTGTGATCTTGATATGAAGCCAAACATGTGGTGTTTATGTCAGACAATAGAGCCTACAGCCCACATTTTTAAACCAGGCAAGACGCTTAAAGTTATTTGCCTTAAGAACTGAGTGTTCTAAGCAGAAACAGTTCACCTACAGGGAAAAATAAAACTAGTGTTATAAAATGTTTACATTTGTAAAACAATAAACTACAGTAAGGCGTAAATCGTCAAAATCTCATTAGAATCAAAACGATTTTGCAAAATCTGAAAATTCACTGCAGACTTTTGAACATTAGGTCCTTAGCATCCAAATCTCTTATAGTGAATGATCTGATATCAGATCAGCATATTGATTTATTTTGTTTGACTGAAACCTGGCTGTGTCGAGAAGATGTACCTCGAGACACTGGACGACGTGGTGGAGTGGCAGCTATTTTTAATTCTGGTCTTCTAGTTAACCCTCGACCAAAGCTGATTTTTTCTTCTTTTGAAAGCCTTGTTCTTAGTCTTTTACATCCAGTCTCAACAACCTTTCAGCCAGTTCTAGTTGTTGTAGTTTACCGCCCTCCTCTTAGACTCTATTGGTTTCACCCAGGGTGTAAACGAACCTCCTCTCTCTATCTGTGCATATACAGTACATCATATTACTGCATGTATCTATCTGTAAATCTCAGTCACTAACCACCTACCACGTAAGTATTTTACTTGCTTTTTGTAAAGTATCTCGAGATAACACTTGTTATGAGTTGACGCTATACAAATAAAATTGACTGATTGATTGAGTAACACAATTCACCTTACTCGAAACAACCACATTAAACTTGTAGATTTCATGCAACTTGTCACGGCAAAATCATTTTAAAATTTAAACATACATCTCTGAGGAATAGCATGAAGACATTTTAGTTTGTTTGTCCTTTTCCCCTTAAATTCTCAACCTCACTTCATGTTTGCCAGACCTATTCAACTGGTGCCATGGGACAATTCAGGCCCTTTGACAAAATCAACCAGCCCTCTAATCTTTAAAAAGAAAAGCCAACAGATATCTTGAAAGTAGGTCTGCATGGTATGAGGAAAATATGTGATATGCAACACAATTGTTTAAGTTTGCAATAATTACATAAAGTGTGATGAACACGCAGAGTGCATACTAGCTCCAACTCAAAGGTTTTAGGATTATCTGCTGTACTTCATGGTTTCCACAATACCTGTGTTTGCCACATGTTTATCGAAAATCTTCACTAAATTGAAATACATGTTTCTTCACTAAATCGGCACCAATTAATCTCAGGGTAGCTGATAGCTAGCCTGAGTAGGTGCTTCAAAATGGAGTAGGAGCATGCATGGCCATTATACCCAGACATCCATCCAATAGGAAAAATAAATGCATGCTGATTGAGAAAGCATAACTTATTTACATAAGAATAGACTTTTCTTAATTGAACAGCTTAAGCAGAAATCATTTAACATTTTAATAACTTCTTCAAACATGAGACATTATCTCCTAAAATAAATATTAGTACAGCTCTAAGCTTAGATCAATTACAAAACTCACCGGAGGGGGCAAACCTTCCACGGTTTTCTTCCCAGCAGGCACATCAGACACAGGCCTCTTCTTGAAGTCCTTCTTGGTCTTCTGCTTGGCCTGCCCACTCAGGTCTCCCTCAGAGACTGAGGGCATAATCCTGGGCTGTCTTAAATCTGACAGCAGGTACAGGGGCTCGTTCTCCTGGATCAAGGGGTGAACCTTGTAGGCTAGGGAGCTGGTTACGGCGGGGTCGAGGGAGGAGCCTATGGGATATGCAGGAGGCGGCTCGATGGGAGTCTGTTGCTGATTTTTCAGTGAAGAGAGAGACGTTAAGCTGTGATGCGGTTGCGTAGGCTGCTCAGGAAGAGTTACTGCTGCATCCTGAGACAGTGGAGTGTGACGTCCGCTGTCCTCCTCAAACTCCTCTTCTTCACCACTACTGTGAACCAGCATGGTGGCATCTGAGAGGGACTTTTTGTGTCCGTACTGTACGCCTTCCTTATTACCCCCCCTGTCCTCCTTCTTTGTACGTTCAAGAAACACGTCAAGTTGAGAGCCCTGAGATTGACGGCTGTGCAGGACAGGAGGAGGCGTAGCAGATTCAGCTGCAGACGAAGACAAAGTCCGCTCTTTGACCCTCATCCCCTCCAGACTTTGAGCTAATCCAGCAATCTCAATGGAGTTACGCTTCTGAGCGTGGTATGGGTGTCTCTGTGGGGGTCCACTGAAAAGGGGCTCTGACACTTCTTGTAAAGAGTGTGCAACAGGAAGGCTGTCCTCCTGGAAAGTCTGGACCGAGTGATGCACGCGTCTCGTGATGATCAGGTCAGGGTTGCTGCTGCTGACGTACAGGTGACGCGACAGGTCAGGGGTGCTGTTAGCAGGCCGAGGATGGGCGTATGGGTAGGGTGGCGGTGGTCGGTACACTTGTGTTCTCATTATGTTGGGGGCTGGATATTCCTGCGCCTGCTGTAACTGGACATTAGTGAGCTCTGGGACGCTCACCGCCCCCACCACAGGCCTTCTTTCTGTGGGGTATGGGTACGGAGAGGGGCTGTGGAAGCTGGAGCCAAGATGGAAGGGATAGTGGAGGTGTTGGGCCGCTCCGCCATGCTCCCCTCTGATCTCTGGCTGGCTGTAAACCAGAGGGTCTGGCCTGCTGTAGGCGTAGGAGTTACCAATGTTCAGGTTCCTCATTGAGTGGCTCTGCCGGTGCTCCTGAGACAACACCATCCCTCCGCCCGGTCCTCTGGTCTTCTGACGCATCACTGTCTCATAATCAGGTGTGGCACGGTAGGATGGCGGGATCAGAGCACTGTGGCGGTGCGAAGGGATATAGTCAGGCCTGGTGATGTCACTAGTGATGGAGGGATTGGAGGACATGGGTGAGGGCTGAAGGTAGTGCTGTGGATTGGTTAAAGAGCTGGTGCTGTGGGCACTGTAGACGCTGCCATTACGTAAACGCCCTCCGCTGCTGTATTCCAGAGGAGGGCAGTCCAGGCTTGTCTGGGAGTGGTAGTAATAGCCGTTCTGATTGTTCATGTACAGGTTGTCTGCGAAAGAGCAAATTTATTATTACCTGTCTTAGGGTGTGTAAGGTTGTTAAGACTGTTGTTGTTATTATTACATAACTACACAAAATAATAGAAAGTATTAGCATCATGTTATAACTTGTCATTCAATGCCTTTGATTTGTTACAGGCTCATTAAGGCTTTTATTCCATAACAGTCGGTTGTTTGCTTAAAAAAAAAATAATAATATTAAAGGGGAGTTCATTATCAAAAAGTTAAACTGAGAACCACTGTTTCACAGAGTACATACCTTGTGATGATGTGTACGGCTCTGTGAAATGGCCATTATAGTGCATTTGTGGAGGGGGCATCATGTAGCCCTGAGGCTTCGGCTGTAAATCAACCAAGAGTGAGATTCAGTTACAGCTCATATGATCTAAATGCTGCCCCATAGCAACGAATAAAAAAATAACTATGAGGCTATATTTCAACACACATCATTATAAACAGAAATGACTTTCAAGTGAGGACAGATATTACCAGAGATAGTCGAGTAGAGGATCTCCGTCTGACTGGGTTGACAACTGTGGCCTGGCTTTGGCTGAAGGGAAAACAAATAAATGGTTAACAAAAAGACCAGACGGGAAATACGGCTACTTTAAACCCTTTTCCTAACACATTCATTTGTCTTTTTGTTATTTAACTCACACACACAGCAAAAAGGTACAGATCATTTCAAATGCATCAAAACAATATAAATAAAAACTATATCAAAATAAATAAGAAACTTAAATTGAATAATCATAGATATATCGGCACATTTTAGAGATCAAATAAGCTGTCATGTGATTTGCTAATATCGGCCGATATTATTGGCTGGCCAATTTATCGGTCGGGTTCTCAAAGTAATCACAGGGCTGTAATCACTATATCTGTAATCACAGATATAGAATCATAGGTTGTAATTAAAATGTTTAGAAGTGCCTTAAATTTAGAACTGTAAAAAGAAGGTCTTGGCTTTACAATGCCTAAATTAAGTGGCTTTTTTACTGATAAGTATCACCATTAGCTTCAACAAAACCAAGGCAATTCTATCTCTGGTTCATTAACATCCCATTAATTAAACAACAAACACATAACACTTGGGGAGGAAAATTCCCCACACATTACAGCACCCCAGACCCATTTTAAACAGAGAGCCTGTTTTGTTGTGGTAGGAAGCGACTGGTGTCTGCATCTGCTTGATGGGCATAATGTAGGTGGTGGCTCACCCCTTATTAGAAGGCAGAGAGGGACGAGAGAGCATTGGAAAGCGAGGAAAGGATAGAGTGAGAAGGGACTTCTGGGAGCCCTCAGAAGGCAGGTTGTCACACTCCTCTCTGAAGAGAGAGGAGGATGGAAGTGAGGCTACTCCGAAGAGGAGACACATGCATGAGACGACAAAGAACAAAGAGACAGGAACCAGGCTAGACTTGTTAAAATAAAAAAACAACTTACAGACTACTCTTGTTTATCTTATAAAACTTGAGTCTGGCCAGACACATCCGGCACACATATTTGGAGGTTTCCATGTCTTCCTACACAAAGGAGGAAGAAAACAAAATCATTATGCCCCAAGACATTTAATACAGAGGTGGTTTCAGCTAATGGTATGCAACTTTATGGCCCACTCCCACACAAACATAGGTGGCATTGTAAAGACTAGCTGATGGTACAAAACACAATGAAGGCTATTTCCAATTTTCCCAAATCCAATAAGAGCGTGAAATGTCCCAGGGGAGAGTCTACAGAAAAGAAGGTGCAGAGGCAGCAGAGACTTACGGTCTGGAACTGAACACTCTCCTCTCTGTTGGTGAGCTCCAGGGCAAAGAAGGACCTGTTGTGACTCATGTTGTTAATTTCATTCCACCTACACAGCCAATTTGAACGCAGTGACATAAAGAGAGAGAGGAGAAAAAAAAAAAAACACATGATGTCATGGCAGTCACAAATCCCTTTTAAGAGACTGTGTTAACAGTGCTTAATAAAAGCCATACACTTGTGGGCACTCGTTATGGGACGAAGGCAGAGTTCAGCTGCGATCGAGAATGTAAGAGCAGAAGATAATGCTCCCACAATTCTTTTCAGCTATCGCAGTCGACCTGACTCATTTCTTCCAGTGCAACATTCATGATTTAAGTTGAGAGAGCATCGTGGAGCACTACAGGGGAAAACCTCGCTCAAGAATAGCTGTGAGCTGTGCCACGAAACTCAATCAGAGGCATCGGATTCAATTTAATTACTGCCCAGAGTCACAAGTTAACAGACAACGCTTTAATTCAGGAAGTAGATCATGTTTTAGCACTTTAAGCCTTTTGTTTCAACAGCCAAACAAATATTTTTCTAAATTTGTTTCCAGACTTACCTGAATAGAAGAAGTGGCCTGCCATTTTTATGTTTGACAAAGATGCCCTCTAGGCAAGAACCCAGTGTAACATCTGTGCCTGTGCTGTCCTGTTGAGACAAAAAAAAATAGAATAGACATAAGCAACAGTGTTTCTGATAAAGGAATCAAAACCTATTTAAAACAAACAGTAGTTGGATGAAACTGGGCGGTTTTAGAGATGATATATTTCTCGTTAGCTCACATACAGAACATTGTCATCATTGGTCCAGTTCAAGGTTCAAGGTTGGACCAGGTAAACCTACCTTAGCTTGATAGCTTTCCTGACCATAGCCTTCCATTTTCTCCACCTCTTGCATGTACAACATCTCTGCCTCTGGGGCTGATAAACCCCTGAATAAGACATACAAAGAAACAAAACACAAAGAGAAATGTCAAAGCCTCCTGAAAAACAAAAACCCACAAAAGACAACAACAACAAAAAGCAACATTTAAACTCATCAAAAAAGTTGAAATAAGTCAAAATAATTCTGCTGAGTTTATTTTAATAAAGTGGGAAATGGTGAATGTTTTGATAAAAGACAACATTTTGATCAGCGTGGGAAAAAACTGGGTCTGGTAAGCTGGTAAGTCCAGCTCTATTAGCCCATTCAAGTATAAATAACAAAGGTGGCTTAAATTTGGCCTCCCCCAGATCTGAAGTAAATCCAGATTACACTGATAGAAAAAGGTGGTTTAAGGAAATAGATGCAAAAGGACTGCACTTTTAACGCTGTTTGCTGATCAACACAAAGAACAGGCAGGCTGAATATAAACAACTGCTCACCTAAAGGACTGATAAAGAAGAGCCACTTTCTGAGTGGCCTCCTCCAGAACTCGCTCATCCTGGATCCAGTCCTTCAAAAAGAATAACAATTATAAAGACAAAAAAAAGAATCAGAAAGAGTACAATGCTGCCTAGTTAGAGAAATAAACAAACTCCATTTGATTATAATGTGCTTACAATCGGAAACAAGACAAACTTCTGTAGGAACTCCTGAGAATCATATCGATTGAAGTCTCCAAAGTCAGCTGCAGACAAAAAGAGACACAATAAATGAGAAATAGAGCAGGGCATACTCTGCATGACACTGCTCTCTGAATAAAACCTATTACATGCCCATGCACTGTATTTAGTACAAGGCCAAAGAGACATCCAAGAATTGCAGTATGGTGTAATGGCTTTTGGAGAGTTGGGGCTTGTTTTTTTATTTAAGGGAATTGCTTCAGAGTCTGACAACGTAGACATCCAAAACTGGTACCAGCTCCAGCCTTCCTGCTGGCAGCACTTTCAACAATGTTGGGCATCCCAGGCATCAGCACTGTTCAGTAGCTGAAACTGCCCTTCATTCCAAAATATTGCACCAGGGACAAAAAATAGGAATCAAGCAGCTTTATTTACAGCACATATGTCAAGTCTGCATGACAACTTGTACACCGACTACAACTTAGAGGAAGACTTTTCTTAAGAATGTTTCTGTCGGCCGAATGCTGCATGCTGGCCAGTCATCTGAACACGGCTGCAGCAGTAAGTGATCTCAGCAGCTTTGCAATGCTAACACCCAGGCCAGAGAGTTGCGGTGCCTGATATAACTTTGCCAGCAGTGTTTGAGATTTTTCTGGCTGGACAACAGTTGGAGGACATGTTCATACAGGGGGAAGTTCACATGCACAACAAACACCCCAGACCATATTAATATGCTGTTGGGGTTAAATGGGGCTTATAAGAGCTGTTTATTGCAAAGTAAAAATGGCAAAGCGCAGTGATCACCAACACTTAAAACAAGGGAGATAAAAAACAGATTTTGTTTGCAACAAGTCCTAAATCTTTGACCTAAAATCAAATTCTCCGTGCTCTGCTTTCAGAAGACACCAGTCTTAGCAACTGTTTGATCATCAATAGGCTTATAAACAATTACCAACACCTGTACCCTTTCAAACTTGCAAACAACCATATTGAACTCGTGCAAACCACTGTCCACAAATATCACAGAAAGTAAATGTTGACCAGTGCATGCAGAGTAACTGGTGTTTCAGCAGTCGTTGCCCGATATGATGACTAACTGCTGTCCAACTCTGCCTGGGATTGAAAAGGTTTACAACAATAAACTTCAGACATGTCAACTGAGGTTTCTAGTCCCTTTCACACATGCACAGTTCTCCTGAAAACTTCCCAACAATACCTCGATATGATGTGTGAATGCTAACAGTCGAGTTTTTCACTGACTTTATCCACTCTTTCTACCAGCGCCCTAGTGATACACCAGCAAGGGTTGTGTTGAGCTGATGTCTGAACGCATTCAGAGAAAAATCACTGCAAGCTAGACAGCGGGGTGATGACGTTTTTCAGGTTCAACAAAATTTTGCTGCGTTGTTCTCTTTACTCCTCAACTCGGTTATCTTGATATTGCTTTCCACTGTTGTATTTGCCCTGCAGAAGTGTCCGTATATGTGGTGTATTGATATCTAGAAACAGACTCCTCCCCCTCCTCGTTTTGCACACCCTACCCTGCTGCCCCTTCCCCAAACCCAACCGAGTATTCCTAGTGTTGAGAGTGTGTCCGTCGAAAATATCAGGGCCTCAATGTCCTGAAATTATCTACAAAATGTAGGAGTGCATTTGTGAAGAGGGCATCTGTTTACCCTGCAGGGTTTATATGTTCACATTACCTTGCACTGCCAGACTAGCTAAACGAACAGCTTGTTCAAGTGAGCATGAGATCCTTCCTTCCAGAACATCCTTCTTAAGCTGCAGGTAATACTGATATCTGTGGAGAAAAGAAAAGATTACCCAAGAGTGGAGAATAGACAAGCAGGCAACAAACAAATACAACAACTTTGTTCAAGTCTGCAGAAATAGCTGACTTCTCATTACAGGGTAAAACTTATTGAAATGGTTGTATTAAAATGATTTGTGACATGTTTAAACCACTTGAAACCTCTCTATCTGGGTCCAAGTATTAACAGAGATGGATGGGGAAATATACCAAGACTAGAATCCATCACTTAGTTGAGGTGGCATTTGAGTCTAAGGATCAACATTTGGCACCTTTATTTAGTCTGAAGATTTCTGACAGACACACACAAACATACTTAAAGTGGTTGCACTACACTTTGCTTAGCACTCATTTCATGTCACTGCAATTGTTGAAGGTGAAGTTGTGTGAAGATAAAAAGGTTGAGGGCTGAGACACGACACTTCATGATGCTGTTGGAACATCACCTTGTGATCTCCTGTTGCAGTTGGTTGACACTGGGTATGTAAAACACGACTCCAAAGTAAACGGTGGGCTCCAGCCCGTACTTGTCGAGCTGCTTTTTCAGCGGCTTCTCCAAGTCGATCCATCTCTGCTGATTCTGCTTGTTGAAGTACCACAGGCTGAAGAATGTTATCTAAAAAGCCAAGTAGACATGCAAGTAATTGATATTTAATTTGTGATCGAGTACATTATATACCATCTATACATTAGGCACATGAATTTGGACTTAACTATCTGTAGTAGCTCTCTCGAAGGAAATCGTTCTTAACAAGACAAGAAAAAGCTGTGAGCCTTCTCTGAACCATCTACATGATATTCAAAACACATGTAGAGCTGACATTTCGACAACTGCAATCTTCTCTAGTGCCGTGGGAACTTACTGTTCAGTCTTGTGACTGACTGTCTGAACATCTCACAACAAGCACACGTTAGCTGAAAGAGCCCTATTGTGGTTTGCAACCTCTCTCAAACCACAAGTGATGATATGCAAACATCGTTATTTTACACGCGATAGTAGTGAGTCAAATATGTTTCTGTCTTTTTCTAACATTTTCTTTTATAATAATGTGACATAAAAATGACCTGTAGCACAGAACATACTATATTATGACATGGGAAATGTGTTTGTTTAAGGCTAAATTACAAACAGTTGAATTAAATTTGAATAGTGCTCTCTATTAAATGTCATCACCATTCGTCTGAAGCTGAATTAATATAGATTTTCCAAACACAGGACTTGATAGCCCATGCGGACAGTCATCATGAGACAATGATTTTGGCTGCATAACCGTTCAGAAGTTCAGGACACAAAAATGATGGTGCAAACAAGCCTGGTGACATAAAACTACATTATAAAATTACCCTCTGCAGACTATAAAAACTTTAATTCAGGGAGGAGGCCTTTCACTAACTGTTTGGACTGCTAGCCAGACTGAACCAAAGCTTCAGTGCGTCATGCAGCTGAATAACAAATGCTGTCATAAAAGAAAAAGTTCCTCTGCCAGATTGCCAGCACATTCAGCAGTCTATACTGTTGTTTTGAGGTGCATTTGGGTGACAGCATACCAGCCTACATCAGTTGATGATTAACAGTTACTGTCGACATGTGACTGACTATACTGACCAAATGTAGACACTACAGTGCTTCGTTCACTTCTGAATCACAGATTCTTTTCTTGACCACACTGTTCATGCTTTAAGAGCTGATACTTGGGTTTGAATGGGGAATGGCAAATGACACACAATATGTTTATGTGTCATAAACATACAGGAGAGAACAATCAGCACTTGTTCTCTCCTGAAGAATTAATGAATGAAGAACATATACATACCTCTCTTAACTCAAGTCTCTGAGCAACTGCCTCCAGACATTCCTGTCCTGTGCTCTCCACTGAAAGCGTAAACTCCACAAACTCTCCGTTGAGCAGCTGTATCCGAGTGACAAGACAGCTTTTGCTTGAAACAGTATACCTTCGAGTTCTTTTGAGTTTAAAGCCAAATGGCAGGGGCATGTTTCACACCTCTTCAGGAGGGAGGTCTTCCCTCACTCAAGAGAAATTATCCTCCTGGCTGACCCCTCGAAAATAGTGTGAATGTTCATAATTACGAGGTTCATCATCAAAAGGCAAACCTGAAAAAGAGACAAGATAATTCAAAACATATCCAAAGTAGCCTATTACAACAAACAACCAAAGCTGGAAGTGGATGTTAAACCAAGTGAATCGCAAATACTATGAGCAACCTGAGTGTTAGTAAAGCTTTTTCTTAAAGGATTCTAATATGCTTTATTAAATATCTTGTGAATTACAAATTGTTCGTCGCATTAAAGGTGCACTACGGAGATTTGGTGGTCAAATTTGAAAGTTGGAGAAGTGAAATAATTCTATGCTATATTTTCTGAAATTAATACACAAACTTTACTCAAAGAAAAAATGGTTCACTGAACACTGTTTGGAGCTATGAAGCTACCAGGAGACTTGAACCCACCACCATAATATCTCGAGAAGGATTTTATCTTCAGGGTTACAAGGACCACATTTTCCTTTGAGGACAGTTTGTGTATAAAGTTATGAACATACGACAGAATCTGTACATTTTTCCAACTTTTACATTTCTCTATCAAAACTCCATAGTGCACCTTAAAACCATGTGAATATGAGCAACCTGAGTGTTAGTAAAGCGTTTTATTAAAGGATTCTAATGTGCTTTATTTAATATGTTGTAAACTACAAATTGTTGGTCGCATTAAAATAATGCCACTCCAGATTAACTAAGATTTGCTGACTATATACATACGTTCTGGCACTGCTCTTTGTTAAATACATATTGGTCTGAATTTTTTTGTTGTGTTATCCAAGGTCACAGGGAAAACTATTGTTCCAAATGCTTGAACTGCTCTGTTTGGTGTGGTGCCCTCTGCACTTTGTCTTCCCTCAAATAAAAAAGACCTGGTAGCGTTCTCAACCCTGCTGGCCTGATATGGAAATCCTCTGCCCCACCTACACATGTGTACTGGATTAAAGAGGTGCTTCATTTTCTTAAACTGGGAAAAAAAAAATCACGTTAACCCTGTCTGGATCTGAGAGGTCCTTTGGAAAAACTTGGAACCCCTTTTTGTCACATGTGAAAAGCACAGAATGTCACTTTAATATAGACTGAGAACCCTTACTTTTTGTTATTGTCAACCCTGTTTCTTGTTTTCTTTTTTCTTTAGGGGATATGTGCCAGGGGAGGGGTACGGGTGGGGGTGAGGGGTATAATTGTTTGTTTCTAAGTATTTGTTTGTTTATCTTCTTCTTGCTGGGGGAAAAAAACACACAAATTCTGTATGGACATTACTAAGTGGAAATGTTGTTAATATGTAAAAGCAATAAAGAAAGTTAAATAAAAATAACACACATTATGTATGGACATTTCTAAGTGGAAATGTTGTTAATATGTAAAAGCAATAAAGAAAGTTAAATAAAAATAACACACATTATGTATGGACATTACTAAGTGGAAATGTTGTTAATATGTAAAAGCAATAAAGAAAGTTAAATTAAAAACACACATTCTGTATGGACATTACTAAGTGGAAATGTTGTTAATATGTAAAAGCAATAAAGAAAGTAAAATAAAATAAATCAATTAACTAAAATGTGTCACAAAGTAATCGTTTGAAATGCATTTTGTTAAAAGCTCAAAGTCGATTAAAATTAGCATTTCGCAGAGAAGTGTTGATGTTTTTTTAACTTCTTGGAGAGAAAAAAAAACAACAACTACCTGATCTGTTCAACAAACGTTTTGAAAATTAGGTTTTGCCAGCTGTAGCCATTTTTTTCAAGCTTGAGGTTGGAGTTAATCCTCTCCCGGTTAATAGTCTGATCCCACGAATGACAAGTGCGACCCAGTCAAGCTGCCGCTGTCGGACACAACACAACTAAATCCCTGCTGGTATCCACGTCAACCGTACACACGTTTTATTAAAACAAATGTAACGCTACTACAACGGACTGAAGTTGGGCCAAAATGTCTGAAATACAGTTAACCAACTAAACAATTTAAAGTTAATTTTAACATCTATGTTGATATTTTTCCGCTTACTACAACTTGCTTAAAAAATTAGCTTCACTGCTAACATACGCTCCAGCAAATAGACGACACCCTTGGGAAGCTGACGTCGCCGGTAAATACTTTTTGGGCAAAATTGTAAACGTTACCGTTAGCCACCGAGATGCAACACGGTGGTCCAGCTACGTTTCGCTCCCGAGGGAATCCGCCATGAAGGTCGACGGATTTCCACTTCTTTTTTTTTTTTTTTAAGATATCTATCGGGAATGAAGACGATCAGCTTGTTTGTGGTTTGTTTTTGGATCCACACTAACGTAGCACCCCATGCCTCTTGGTCCGATAGTTCACTCAAGTACCGAGCGTGTTTCGCTTCCTGGGATTGGAGGAGCAACAAGTGTCTACATCCGCGACTCTTTAACTTTACAAACTGTGCTTCGGCAACATAAACACGAGTAATAATCACAGAATTGTGTCACATTTTACCCTGTCGGTTCACTTTACTTCAATCAATTGTGACTAGTTTGCCATACTCTCTTGTGCATACTTCTGAAATGCATTGTAGTGCCTCTGCGGCGGAGGAATACATGGAGGGTTTCGGGGTCTATGACATCAGACAGCTGGAATGCCGAGCGGTGAAAATGCCAGAAATGGAACAGCTGCCCAGAGCTGCAGGCCGCTGACCTGCCTGTTTACCTTTTTCTTTTTTCTTTTTTATCGACTGACAGCTGTAATCGCGAACAGAATGTTTTGCAATCGAGGAAGATTTTCTGCAAGATGGTTTAAGTCACGATTTTTCTGGTCTCATGCACTACATCACTTTATTCTCTCCTTTCTATTTCAGTATTCATACAGTTCTGGTTACTTTATTCCTGTTGTCTCTTATCCATCATTGCATTACGGTCACTTTATTTATCTCATTTTTACCTTAACAGTTATATTGTATTAGTATTTAGCCTACTTGCACATAGCTCTGTATATATATATTTATTTCTCGTTTACTGCACATAGTTCTGGTTACATCTGTTTACATGTTAGTCCGATCACTGTCCACTCATATCTACTCCTTTATATTTTGTATTTTTAAGTTAAGTTTAAGCTTTAAGTTGTATTTAAATTGACACTTTATATTTAGGTTAAAATGTTTCGTCTACTTGCACTGTTGTTAATTTACTGCTCTGTGTGCCTTTGAATTGCCCCCCGGGGACAAATAAAGTTTTTTGAATTGAATCGAATTGAATCCTTAAATGTGGAAATAATCCCCGTACTAGTTTTGATGCGGTTTGCAGGGGTATTACTTGTGAGTTTGTAGACCTAATACAGTCTTAATAAGCAGTGCATATATACATACAGCTGAAGAATAGAACATTTATTGCAATTGTAAAGACACTTTCTGGTGACAGTAAACAACTTGTAACTACATGCCAGGCATATGTCAAGTCAAACAATCTGAGGAATTTGTCAGAAATCTGAAAAATGTAAACTGCAGCTGCATACTGAACACAATCCCTGAAATTTAATCAAACCAATGATACCACTAGTTTATCTAATCTGACATAAATGCAATACTATGAGTTCCTTGTCAATTTGTTAAACATAAAATTACCATTTGGAATATTTTGTTGTTTATATTGTTTAGGGCATTTCTGATAAGACAATGAACCTTTTTGCTTGTGTGAAATTTGTGCTTTTGTAAAGACTTACAAAAAAAAAGAAAGATTAGAACTAATACTACAGCACACATGGTAAATTGTAAATACACCAGTGGTGTAAAATCCTATAACTTTTAAAAGATTCAAATATTTTCTCTCTGTAAAACAACACTCCTTTCTAACAAATACAGTAAAACGTGTCACTACATGAAAACAGCAGAATTCAGAACTCATCATCACTGACAGAAGCAACTGTATTTGTATGTTGCTCAGTAGCCTCCACATAGTTGTGTTGTGTATTGCTGGACACATGAAGCGACTGTGACAAGCTTCTCCCCAGATCCTCAAGCTCTTCCGATTCTCTGCTGGAACTGACCTCAGCTACGTCCTCATGAAATGCTTCGTCACTGCTCACAGTGGTGCATACTTGGCTGTCATTGCTGATTTCTTTGTTTGCCGCAGTTGTGTCCATTTGATTTTGATGGACGTCCTCTTCACTGAGTCCTGTATGATTGGGAACATGCTCACCGAGCCAAAGAGAGCTAAAGTTCTCTTCAGAATCCTCCTTCTCCTCCTCCATTTCATTTGTTTTAGTAGGTGAAGCAGTCCTTTCTGGGGAGCATAAGGGGGTAGACACCAATAAGGGAGCCGCATGTTGTGGCAAATCACAGTCTCTAATTAATGATGCGTAAGAAAAGAGGTTTTTGTTGTCTTTGGTCTTCCCCTCTTCTGTCTCTGATTCCAGATGAGGTAGGAGAGTATCAAGCAAACCATTTTCCTTTTTTTCAATCTCTGCACTGAGGGTGGATACGTCGGTTGGCTCTTCAAATTCTTTACGCAGCACTTCCAGAAGGTGGCGCATTTTACCCTGAAAAGAAACAATACAATCAGATCGAGAAAAAAAAAGCCCTTTCATTTAATTTAACTATAACCCAACAATTAAAAAGAGCTATTTGGAATTCTGCAGTAATATACTCACTTCATCAAGATAATGTCGATTCATGTCAATATGCCGCTTCATCACCCTATCTAGAATCCTTGCGGGGCATAAAGACACACAGTTACAGGCATGAGCCACTGTTTTTAACGATTCATTTAAAAAAAATATGCACATGTTATAGCTACTGTAGAAGAGTCAGGCTGCATGTGATAGATAAAACATAAAAACACAGATATTTGAACACCTTTAAGACACGAACCTGTCAGAAATGTGCGCCCTGGACAAGATATCCTCTGTGACAGCCGAAATGAACTCTAGATACGTTAGTTCTTCTTCCCTGTTGAACAAATATATCAGAACTATGTAATCAAATCCATACATACCTGTATGATTTTCTACTATATCAATAAAAAAAACTGTATAAGCATTACAAATGATAAAAGTCAACTTACTCTGTAGATATACTCTTCACAGCTGGAGACTTCCCGCCCACTGGTGAGACCCTAAAAGATGAAACTATGTAAGATCAATACAAAAGGAAATATTTACAGCATCAAGAATTTCAACTTATGGATTTTACCTGGATGAGGAGTGGAATGATTCATGGTCCCTGCTCTTGTGTGCTCGGCTCTGTTCTCTGGATGCTGAGAAGTATGTACTATTGAAGTCATCCTCAAACCACTCATGCTCCGCGTTTAATCCCTGTAAAACAAAGAGGGCTGTACAATGAGAATGGATATTTGGTTTTGTCACCGCAGTCTTATCCTTGTAGGTTTAAAGTGGCTGTTTAACGTTGTGGTTTCAAAGTGTTTGATGGTTTTCATGAACAATGTAGGTCAGAAGAAGGCTGGTTAATGCTAACCTTGCTGCAGGTATCCTAACAGAAATAATTATACACTAACTTTTTTTTAAGATTAATTTCTGGGCTTTAGAAGACAGGACAGTGGGCAGAGTGTGAAAAGGGGGAGAGAGTAGGGAATGACATGCAGGAACAGGGCAGAAGGTCTGAATCGAAACCCCGTCTGCCCATAATGTAAAAAGCAAAATGAAATATATTTGCTGATAACAGCTTTGCAATATCAACTGTCGTTACTACATCACACATCAACACAAACATTTAAAATGTTTTTGGTGTATTTCATAACTTAATAAATAATAATAAAAGTTTTTATTAGACAATATTTCCTGAAAATTACCTGAGATGACCCATAGAGCTCCTGTGTGTATTCCTTGTTTTTTGTGCTAAAAGAAAAAAAAAGAATAGAATTCATATTCAACACTTTAAAAACACTTGCTGTATCTGCTGCTGGAACAATTCAAAGAGACACACATGTTTTTGTAAGTACCTTCCATGATACGTCTCCTGTCGCATGAACCTAGACTTATTGCAGTCTTCAGCGGGTTTCCTCCGTGGTGCTCTGTAGTAGCGATATTTTGACAAGTATGAGCTCTTATCTGATTTTAGCGTCTTAGGGGTGAAAGGTTTGTCTCCGGTAAAGTGCTGTGAATGTTTCTGGAGCAAGTCCCCGCTGTACGTCTTCTGAACTGGATCCTGAAATGTCTTGTAGAAGCTCTGTTCTCCTGAAGCTTCCAGTGAACACGCAGACTGTCTTCTGTGTAAAGTGGCCTCTGGGCTGCGGTACTTCATCTCTGAAGCTGGGCGAGTGTGATGATGCCGGTGCTGCGGACCGAGTTTATTTGATGGATAAACTACGTCCTTGGCATTAAAGGAAGTGTTGAACCTTGGGCTGGAGACCATGGAACTTCTTGAGCAGAGGTAGGGACTGTCATCATACTGTGCAGATAATCTACTCTAAAAGACGCACATGAATTGAATCAGAGATTGTACATTTGGAAAAACTCTGAATGACAAACAAGTAGGCTTTTACTTCAAATATTTAATGCTGCATAACGTATGTGACACATTGTTGATTTCTTACCTGGGCCGAGGAACAGGAGGCTCTGCTATTCCCCTGTAAGAAGGAGTGGGCTGATTGAGGACGACTCCCTTTCCTCAACCGCTCCTGTCTGATCTGGTCATTGTCTGTAAACAGGCAATGAAAACATGAACAGATAGAAGGAAAAAGTCTACTCTGCTCTGTGCAACTATCACTTTTGGCAGAGCAGTTTCTCACACCAAAGAAATAAAAGCCAACCTTAGATAATCAAAATCAATTTTAACAGTGATTCTCAATACATCTCATAGCTTATTCTATGAAAAATGTGTCCTCCGATGACTTTGGATAGCCCAAGAGAAAAGGCTCATTAAACTTAATTATGAGGTACAGCTCAGTAGCCTAAGTGTCAAGAGAGCCACTGTTGTAGCACATCATTGAAACAGAGCATGACACCTTTTACCAGTAAAGATGAGGAACACGAGGTGTTGAATCCTGGACTCAAATGCAATAAGTAATAGCAAGGTACTATTGATTATTGAGGCTTATGTCAGTGCAGCATTTGGCCTCTGCCTGTACTGTGATTCATGTCTTTCAGAAATACTAAACGTTGGTACAAAGTATTGTGTACAGAGAAAAAATACTGTGGGTGTGCTAGAATAAGAAATGTTTTACCAACAAAAAAATGGAACCAAAAATACTCCCCTATTCCAACAAAGAATGTTTGAGAGTTGAATCAATACTTTCCCATTTGAAATGTAGTTACTTACACTTCACACTGTGTATCAAGCTTTTGGGTACTGACGCATCAACGGCAGCTGTGGAACAAAGCCAGGTCCAAATTATTGATCAAAATATTATGCTACAGAGATCTGAATCACATCCACATTCAAGCTCTGTGTGTATGCAGGAGCTGGATAAGTCTGATATAATCAATATCAACATAATGTAACCTTCCCATGACGCTCACCTTTTGCTGAGTAGACCTTTTTGTAATGAGATAGCATGTGGTCTTTAATGATGGACTGTGTCAACTTACTGGAGGATTGCGGGCAGAAAGCTAAAAACACAAGACACAATTTACAGTACAGTACAATGTAAATATGTGCCCTTATCTGCCAGTACAATATGTGAGTGTATATACTTACGGCTACTTTTCAAAGTCTGTCCTCTCACAACAGGGCTGGACCCCGGTCTAGATGATGCACTCCCTAAGAAGAACACAGATCGATCTGGACATTTTAACTTCATTCATAAACTTAAAAGAATTGTGTAAGCTACTGAAACATTTTGTATCGGCGGCTTCTTAAATTGGAAGATTAACTATGTTTGACTTTGAATGTTTTTGTAAACTTAATACGTTTGCCGTTTTTGCATGTTGCTCAGATACATCAGCAATTTTATGACATCCCTTTAAGCTGTGAGAACTTGTGATGAAAACGGTCTTTATTTATAACATTTACTGATTAAGCTATCGCAACATTGGTATTGAAATAAAATACGTGCAGATCAAACTGAATTTTATGCCTGAAATATATAACATCTCATTTATGTAGAGGCCAAAGATGTTTGGTCGCACGGATAAAATCTGGTATTTTTTCTTTGGCCATTGGGGTTGGTCGACTCAAAAATATTCCAGGAGAAAACAGACAGAAGTATGAATATAATGCAATTTAAACAAATGTACAAAAGATATGTCTTTGAAAAGTACAGAAATGAGGAAGGAGAATGTAAATCTCACAGATGTTAATGGCACCTGTTCATTTTGTTCTTTTTTTTTGTTTTGTTTTTCTTAATAGCTCGATTGGATTGGATTTTTGTATTGTCCGTTTAGTTTATTTTATTGGATTTTGCATTTGTTAATGGTGAAGAATGGGGGTAGGACTTGACAAGCCTATATCCCTTTTCGAACGAGTCAAATTTGTATTATATTGAAATTGCCTTTTTTATTTTATACAGATTTTTTTTCCCCATTTGTTTATTCACTTTCATCTATTTTTTAATCGTTCGAAATAAAGACAGAATAATAACTTAGTGATTTGGATAAAGTGGAAACTTAGTCCCTTTTTCTTTTGAACTGTAAAAAAATATTTTGACCTAAGAGAGGTGCTGTGAAATAGCTTGTCATAAACCTGAAATATTGTGTAGGCCAGTTGAGCAAAAAAACTGGAATTGCAGTTTAAGTTTGATGTGCTAATTTAGCCTCAAAAAGCCTGAAAAAGAAAACAAGATAGTCGGTTTCATTAATGCTTTTTGTTCTCATTATCATCCGCTGTTCCATGATCATGAAAAGACCTACTATGCACTCAGGCTGGGCATATAAATATATGTATGATACAATAATAAAATAAAAACTTCAACCTATCTGCCTGGCGTTAGACATTTTGTGGTATGTGTTTGCTTGTTAATTCTCAAGGATAGTTGAGAAGAGGTGTTTGAAGTACAATTAGTAGACCCACTACTGTCATATCTGAGTAGCCTATTACTGTGTTTTAGTTATTTTATTTTATTTTCTTATTTTTCTTGATATGATTTATTTCTTTTTGTGATGTTCTTTATTTTCTTTCTTTATTTATTTTTATGGGTGGGTGGGTTAGTTTGGGGTGTGTTACTGCATCCTATATACCAACATAGTTCTTAAATGCAACTCGGCTTCCTTTAGAGTTCGAAGGAAGGACTGCCCTCATCTGTACAGATGTGTTTATTGTTGACCTTGACCTTTTATTATTCAGAATGTGACTTCTAGGTGCAGCTCCAGGTCTGGATGTTTGGATGTTTTGCGACCTGTATGAGTGTTTTTGTTAAGGGGGGGGAGAAAATAAAAATATTTCCCTGTACAGTAAAAGCTATTTTCTGTTATTATCTTTTAATAAAAAAAGACCTTTGAAAGAAAGAAGTACAATTAGTGATAATTGACCTACTGTTTTCTAAATTTAAATAAAGAATATTGTACATTTTACCTTAATTAGAATGAGTTTATATGCTTGTATTTTTTTTTCTATATCCACCCACAGTAATTAAATCAATAAGATCGTTTGAATGTTTACCATTATAAAAGTTTAAGACTTGCCATTATCTAGCTAGATGAACTTCAAGCCACATTTCTAAGAGCAGACACAGTCACACAGTCAGCATTAGTTGATACTAAACTTGTTTTGCTTCCCTCTGCAGATTAAGTAGCCGAATGTTGTGGCTAATGCTAACAGTGATTGCATACCTGTTCTCGATTCCATGATAGAGTCACAATCAGCGTATCCCATTTTCCTCAGAAATGTGCCGAGGCAGCAGCGACAGAGTTTGAACAGCACATGACAACACAGCGTGTCTAAATGATAACATTTCCGAGCTTTAAAACAATCCAGCAGCGTCAAGGTAACGACTGAACACTGGCTAGCGTATTAGCAGATGAGAGGCTAAGTAACGCTTCTCCGTCGCCATGCTGGTTGCTATGAGTGGTGTCGTCATCACGCACATGCGTAAAGAGGAGCGCGTAACAAACGCCCTACTGCCCTGCCTCGTCACTCCAAAGCAAACACCCACGCACCAATCACAACAAGTTGAACTAATATAAAACATGAAAGAGGCATTTAAACCAGAATTTAAAAACACAACAAAACAGACTTATTATTGTTATTACTTTGATTTATATATTCTGATATAATTGTGAGATAAAGGCTATTATAAAGTCCACATTATTTCTGCTATCAATCATTCATTTTGGCATAAAGCTAAAGACAGCAGCAAAAACGTAAACCCAAATAGGCAAGATCCACATGATTTTTTTTGTGTTTTATTTCTCAGGGATGTTTGGATCTGGGCGTGATATTTGTGAAGCTACATTAGAATGAAAGGGCACATAGAGCAAGTGTGAAGCCCATAAACTGCCTGAAAAGCCAGCCTGTATCGTCATCGGTCATTAAACACAGTTGCATACCGGAGCCCCTGAGACTCCCAATGACTAGCAAGATTGCACAGAATGTCCTTGCACATGCACTTAGGTTTCATACAAGTGCATTTCTAAATGGTGTTATTTAAAAGGTAATAAAACAGCAGCTATAATTTCAGGGTCCTTGGAAATTATTGTAGCTCTCTCGGTCCCGGAACAGTAAAAATCTATCTATTAATCCTTAACACAGTCAAGGGACCCTGTCCAGTTCGACTAGCATCCACCGACTCAGGGTACTCACATCAAAAGTGAGAGAGGCAGAAGGCTACAATAGATGATGTTGTTAGATGTTGCATATCACATCCTGGTTTACTGGTGGTATACTCTATTCTGGCAGAGGCAAACCCAGAGTGCAACAAATATAAATTCTGATTCAACTAAACACACCGGTCACGAGAACACTCTGTCAGCATTTGCTTTTCTCCCATGTTCCTTCTGTTGTTTGATAGACCTTTTAACCCCTCACGTCATCTAACAACAAAAGATTGTAAATGACTTGGTAGTGAGGCAGATACAATTTAGAGCAGACTTTTTGATGCATAAGCCTTAACAAAAACCGAGCTATGTGCCTCTTTGTTTTTTTTCTCCTAAGGCTAACGAGTTTGATTTTATAACTGGAATAAGGGGGAACACTGTCATAAAAAAAGAAATGTCTTTTAATAACCCACTCGCCATTGACTAGCTGTAAACAATTCATTATCAGAGTTTACTTTGTCAAATGAATGCGGACACAGAATTACTAATCCAAGTTTAAACCACCACAAGTGCTACAAATCAATGTCATCTCCTTTTTTTTGCAGTCTAAATAGATATTGCATGCTTGAATCTTTATCTTGTTTTTTCTTTTTTTGTAAATGAATCAGACTCAAAACACATTTTCCCAGCAGAAATAACAGAGACGGAACCAATTGTATTGATAATGACTTCATTATTTCTTGCAAAGCAAAGCTGTAATGAGTGCATTACAACGCAGTTTCAGTTTGAATGTCTAAAGTGAAAAATACAAATTTAGCCACTCAAATGTATTCACAGAAAAAGTTCATTTTTCTGTATTTTAAAACTAACAACATGACATTGGTGGGCATTTATTTGCCTAAGGACAACAGAACTGAAGGTGAGATTGGCATTCATGTTATAATATCTGCAGCTGCTGATGTGATCATTTAGAAACGTTTGGCAAAATCTTTCACATGTTTTTTTAATCCTCAATGTTATTTGTGCAACTGTGCATAACTATTATTTTCTCTTATCTCCTTTGCATTCATGTTGAGACTTGAGAATACAGCTTTGAAAATTGATGAATACAATAACCAGACATACTCATTTCACCAGAGCTTGGAAATGATCGTCTGAGACTCATAACCTCAAGGTCCCCCATGATCAACAAGCCCCTCACTTATTGACTTGTGTCTGACTTGCCTGATATCGATGGTGGCAATACTGGACCCAATAGCCTGATACTTTCCTGACATTTATGCCTTAAGCCAAAATAATACAACTAGTGGCCAGTAGGTCTATTTCTTTGTAAATATTCAGTTTTTACAGTGTAACAATCTATCCAGATGTTTAAAAAAAAATGCACCTTAATATGACCAGCTTGTCACTGAATATTTCACTGTTTAGTGGATCTAACAGGATAGTGGATTTGACTTGTTCAGAAGTCCATAAATAATGCATTGTTTCCCATACATGCGAATGATGTAATGGTTAAAGTCTGCTGCTGATTTGGCGTTCATCTCTGACTTGCCGCCCAGCTCCATGTGCTCAGTCGCCGGTTGCCAAACGATGAGAGGATAATCCTGATTTCGGGGAACACTACCGAAAACAGAGGAGTGAGTATTAAGAAAATCGTCGTACAAAATTTCGCCGATGCATGTAAGAATGTTTCCTCCAGCTAATTGGAGTAAAAAATCAGGTGTAGTTGTGCGCTTTTGGGAAGGAAAGGACGCATAGCATCCCTGATCCCTTGTTCTTTCTGCCGGTGCAGCGCGTGGGTAAAGTTGCTCTCGTGGACACACTCAGGCATGGGATCTGGACCAGACCACCCCTAATGTGTGTGTGTGTGTGTGTGTGTGTGTGTTTATGTTTTGAGTGTGAGACGGGATGTGGTTGGGGTGCGACAGCCCAGTTGAAATGTCTCACAAGTGTCTCAGTCCGTCAGGCGAGCAGCACCCGTCCAAACGAGGTGGAGAAGAAAAAGAGGAGGAGGAGGAGGAGGAGGAGGGGGGCAGCTGAGGCAGACAATGCGGTTTTGCGATGCGTTTACTCCTCAGTTCCACTCGCATCCACGCAAAGATGATGTACCGAAGATGCCGGTGAAGAATTGCACGCAATTCGGCTATTTTCTCTGTGTGAATATTGCCACAGAGATCAATTCTGTCAGGTTTTGATTGAAAACAACAACAAAAATAGAGATGAAATTTCCAATAGAAAACCCAAGGAAACAAGTTAACTGGGACCCTGAGCAAGGTTGGTAAATACTGCATTCTTATTGTCTGATAACTTAAGCTCGGTAATATCATGTAATATAGGCTACTATGAATTCCAGCTGCATCTCCAGGAGATACCTGAGACACAACAAATGACACCACACCAGCCTTATGCAAATGCCTCAAACCTCTACGCTTTGACAATCTCATTCATTGTTTTGTTTATTTCCTCTGGTTATTGTTCTTCTTCTCTTATTTGTGTGATTATGACCTCAAAAGAGCACCGTGAACACAAGACAAAGCAGCAGTGGGGATTTCTTTATTCTCCATTCATCCTCCGTGTGCTCAGCTGTGGGCAGCGCTGCTTCAGCATCAGCCGCGTCAAGCTGGCGGAAATAACATAGACGAAACCGGAAAAGCTGTTTAAAGAGCGAGCATGTTGTTTATTTTAAGGGATTGTCTCCCGAAATATTCTGCATGAGGCTAAATAATGACCAGTGTCAACTTGTAGACATGCGTTAGTTCCAGTAGATTCAAATGAGTCATCTTTCAATCAAAGCATTACGAGGGTTACTTGCCATCTAATGGGGATACCATTTAAAATATGGTTTTCACATTATTTGTTTTGCTTAGTATTTCAGCTTGATCAAAAATCTGATTCATATTTAAATAAACACGAGGGTTCACAATTGACCTTTTGCGAATTCCTCTGTCGATGTTTTATTTTTTCAATTTATTGACCAGAAGTTCTCAATGTGTGACTCATGTTGATTTCAAGCTTGATTTTTTTTTTTTTTTTAGGCTCAGCTGGTGAGATTCACGCCTACAACCTGTCTAGCTCTATATAGGGGACCAACTGAGCCAAGAGCCTATCTGAGCCAACCCCAAATCTTTCTACTCAACCTTACATTTACTAAAGATTATTTTGTAATTTTTCCAGTAAAATGTCAAATTACGCTTATTGTCATGCTGCATGCTGCAAACTTAATGCGTCATGATGACACCCATCATAACTGTGCCTCACTGACTGTAGTAATAGAAAGAACATCTGCATCAATATCCACTTATAATTGGTTTATTTTTGAGGCTTAATTGAGGTACACCTCTTACATAAGTTGAATATTTGCTTGCCCGGACATGCCGGAGACAAGAGTGAAGACTAGGAGAGAGAGAGAATCGGATAAAAGGCACTGCTTTCCACTCAGGCCTTATTTAATTTGCAAAATCAATATGAAGTAGAGTCAGTGGTGGAAAAATGATTTCAGATTAATGCCTCACAGCCCCAGAAATTTGAACCGCAAACCACATTATGATCATCGCAGTTAGGGTTTTTCATCTATGGTCCAAAATTTGGACCAAATCATGAATTATTTTGCTTGTAATGTATATCGCCGGTTTTTCTTCACTGCCCCACTGCCTCTGCCTGGCTGCATTGAGCTGATTTATTCAATCTCTCTTATGGGATGAGATGAAAAGCAATTAATGTCTCAGTTACATTAGTTACACTGACTTGTCCCAATTTGCAATTCATTTACCGGAAGATGTTCTATTGCGTCAGTCGAAATGACATCACCAGATACTGATGGAGGGTCATCGTCTCTTTTTTTTTGCTGCTTCACTTCTCAGTCTTCGTTTTCTAATTCATCCCTTGTTACAAAAAATTGTCAGGCAGTCCCGGCCCTTAAAAGCCTGCGCTGTGAATTGAAAGTGACAAAGTTTTGCACCTTCCCAAGCTTGTGACACCACTTTGCTGTTATTGATTTGCTCATGATACAGGGATTAACTAACAAGATTCATAGCTTCTGGATCAGAGAGAGAGAGAGAGAGAGACACTTCCTGGATGCCCTTGACTCACCAGGGTGGGGTGTATATGTGTGTGTGTGTGTGTGTGGACATTTTACTTAGCATATCCAATAAGTGATGCTATCCCATTACACCGAAGAGCACCTCCTCTCAAACAAATCCATTTTATTTTCCTACCTTCCAGAGGTGCATCATTGCATACATACATCATACATCAGGCTCCGCCCATGGCTCAGAGGCACGCCAAGCTCTCGATCTAAGCGAGCTGGGGGCGTCAGGGGTGAAGGCCGAAGCTCCGAATAGCTTATTCAGGGCTTTATACTCTTTAAAAGGGATCTAAATTTGGCTGCATCTTTGGTGCTTGCCACTTTGTTGACCTGCACAAGCACGCACGCATTTAGTTTAAAACCCATCCCCAAGCCAATGACTGAAAGTGGCACTTATCCTTCTCTTCCATTCTATTAGAAAAATTGAAAACTTACTTCCCAGAAAGGGTCGCTCAATTACACCTCAACCCTAGCAACACTGTCAGGTTTTTGTTATGCGTGCTATTACTCTGGATGCTCGTGAGGTTTTTCTCATGCATTATTTTTGAATTCAATTGCCATGATTTCTGCATTAGAGGTAGAGCTGTTTGCCGCAGTGTTTTGAGGCTCCATTTAACAGCACTAATGGCTTTAATGCGGAGAGCCCCGGAACACATTTTCAGCATATCAATATACTGGCATGACATAGTCTCTCTGCAGCTTTGACTCAGCTGTTGGCCTTATAACAGGCATCTTTGCCGATAGCTTGGAGTGAGGGCTTTGTGAAATCCCTTTATTAGCTGAGGGTAATAAAGGGAATCATTTTCTAATGCTTCATGCAGGAGGATAGGTTTTTAATGGTTGTAATAAGATCGCGTTTACATCGTTCAGTGTGTTGTCTAAGCCTTGTGAAGTGAATACTGCTTTTAAAGGACTCCCAACACTGTACAATATGCTGTATGTTTATTTTGATTGGTTGATTTTCTTTCTAAATGTATGAAAACAGGCACATAGAGGAAGATACAACGGCAATTTGCTGTCTGAATTTGCTGTGGGACATAACGTGCATTCAGTCTTGTTATTGCACCATCAGAGTTGATGTAAAAAATGATCTCAGAAGCATTTTTATCTTTTATTTCAGTTAGTCTTCATGTTGACTATTTATATCTCCAGTCTGTTTCAGACTCAAGGCCTTCAGCCAGCTATTAGAACAGTCTGTTTTTTTCTATTTTTCCAAGATCATCACTGTGGGATGAATCCAATCTAACATCAGTTTCGGGTCCAATATTAACGTATTTCATGTAAGAAAGACCATTTGGCACTTTAAACATTCTCAGCTCGCACAGTGTCACAAGACATTCAGACTGAACTGTAAGAGGTGTTCACAAATCGTCTCCATGACGACGTTCAGACGAGATGGAACAGCTCCTTCTATATGATCAAAAGTACAATTCTTACACTTCAGTTTAAAAGATTTCATTTGAAAACCTTGCAGTTGTTGCTGCTTCCGGTTTGTATGCGAAGCCACCACAAAAGTCAAACACAATTCCTTGGAATACTTTTACGTTCTAAGCATTTTTATTTATTTTTTGTTCTTTGAATAAGAAATTTAATGCCGAGTTTACTACAGCTTTGTGTAGCCTTATACATACCAACAGCAACAATAACACTATTCAATATGGTTAAAAGAATATCGGTTTCAGTATCGATATCTGTACATATGTATCGGAATTGGATCAGAAATTAGGCCGTTCAGCCTTTTTGTCCAACAAAGCTAAACAAAACACAGGTTAGTCATCTCCATCCTTTCTTTCAGTGGCGGTCCAGACCAACCTGGCCCCCCCAAAGAAGGCCCAGCCTGGCATGGTGAAGTCCAGTCTGGTCCAGGCCAGTGTGGCCACCATGCAGAACCCGATGGGCGTCGACCAAAAGGCCAATGGTCACTGTCCTCTGCCACGCCTGTCCATCTCCTCCCGCTCGGCCAGCATTGTGGCCAGCATGGACGCCAGCTGCGATGGCGCGGTAGCGGCTCTCCACTCAGTGATGAAGTGGAAGACGGTGCTTGCGGTGTTCATCGTGGTCGTTCTCTACCTGGTCTGTGGAGGTCTGGCGTTCAGGGCTCTGGAGCAGCCATTTGAGAGCAACCAGAAGACCAGTATCACTATGGAGAAGGCCAGGTTCCTGGAGAAACATCCCTGTGTTACACCAGGTGAACTGGAGGATCTCATCAAAGTGAGTGAGGAAAAATCTAACTAAGCTCTTGGAGTTTCAGATGAAGTGAGACATGTTCAAATTTAAAAGAAAATAAAACAATTTATTGATGTGTTTTATCCTTCAAGCTACTCAGACTGCCAAAAATAGTTTATTACATCTATTTATATCTACCAGATTAGCTTGTAAGAGGATGAGAGGATAATAAACTAAATGAAAATGATCTGTTGAATAATACTGATTTCATCGGTAGATAAAAGGATGAAAGTCAGAGGAGTGACCTTTGTAGCTGCCATTTTATAGATGGTGATTGCTATCAGGGGTAATTAGGGGTTCTTGGGTTAATTAATTCTCTTTTCATTAGGTCGTCACATGCCTTGAAAAGCTTGTGGCTAATACAATACCTTGTGTCCTGCATGTCCTTCAACAAAGAACAAATGCATCAACCTGTTATGTAATAAGATGTGTTATTGTAAATGAACAAATAATTTATTTTACTGAAAGACTTTTAAGTGAGCTAGTTGTCAACCGTATTGATAGCAAGAACAGACTAGCTTAACAAAAAGCGGCAATAATTATTGATTATGGCATCAAAATGGAATAATGAAATAACATTGATATGTGAAATGTGAGAGGGGTTGCTTGTTTAAACCAAAAGAGATCTATCATCTGATTCGGCAGCTCTCCTTTGAGCCTTTTTTTTTATTAGCAAGTTATGTCTCATTTATCTGTCTGTAACTGTTTGGTATTGTTTGCCTCTCACGGCTCTCATGGGGTCACTTTTGGGTTCAAGCAAGCAGATGTTTTAAGCAACAACAACAACAAAAAACATCCGCACTGCACACCTGCTTAGCGACAAACAACAGACGGACACAGTTAGCGACTAGCAAGGGAACAAAGGACCATTTAGCAGCTAAAGAGCCAGATTTGTTCCTCTAGAGTTCTTAAAGACTAAAAATAGAGTTTTGAAAGTAAAAAAACAACAACCTACATTCACTTTAAACAACTTCAAATGTGTTAAAAAGTTGCTCCCTAAATATGTGCGTGCTGAAGTTACGAGTTTCCGTTAGCCACTTTTCCCTTAGCAGCAAAAGAAGAAGCCCTTAGTTGCTCATGTAACTGAAGTGGAACGCGTCCAGCCTGTCAGGATAAGTGGTCATAGGTGGGTACTTTTATGATGAGGACGCCTCTGCTAGTTCCTTCTACTGATGAAAAAGAGGACATGCAGTTGAAAGCTATTTATGGCATCAGAGCGGTTTAGTTGATGTTGTTGCTGAAGAGACAGACACTTGAGAATGATTTTCTTTTTCACATGTAGTTATCACCTCCAGCTCAGTCCTGCCATTACTCACTCTGTGAAACACTCCAGTTCTAACTTTATACTACAGACTGCTTTTTTAAAAAGAAAAATATTTATAGAACTTAATGTAGGTGTACATTGAAAAGTACGATGAAAATGGTTGGGCTGGATTTTAACATTCTTTTTATCAAAAGCCATGGTTGAGATTTGACATATTCTAAGGACACTATTGATCGCTCTTTGCTGGCGTATTTAATGGCATTTCGTTTGGTGCCTACTGTTTTCATTAGACAACTAATCCATAAAACAGTGACTAAAGCTCCATCAGTAGAAACACCTGCGTCCCCCCTCGTTGCTGATATTGATGGGTAATTGTCATAAATGCCATGAGCAGACTTAGAGGCAGGTGCATCTTGAGCAGGAAGCACCATTAATACCTTCAGGGTCACCGCCGAGGTACCCGTAATTCACTGAGCCTGACATCTGTTGGCAAACACGTTGAACAGGGCACACTTCCACATGCGGGTTCGTGTTACATAATGATACATAACGTTAATCTCAGAGAAAAGAGCAAATCACTGTCTTTAGCTTAGCTCATGAGATCAGTCAGTGTGACCCGTGTGCTGCATCGAGTTTCTTAGAGAGCGTAACTGTTCTTCCTTTATTCTGTTTTCAGTTCATAGTTAAACAAATTACTGTATGTAAATAGTGTAACTAGTAAGCATTGCCTACATTTCTTTTTGCATGCATTTTGTGGTCTTTCGAGGGATGACTTTCATAACCATTTTGCATTTAAATAACGTATTCTCTCTGTAATACATGCATCTGTACAGTATGAAATTCTAGAGTAAGGCTTTAAAACACCCACACGTTTTAAAAAAGGAAAGCAGCTCACGGCCAGAAGGGCAATGTTATTTTTACCCGAAGAGTAGTTTCCAAATTTCCATTCCATTTTTTTCGCGATGTATTCTGTCGAACATGTTTAAACAAGGAGCTGTAGGATCTTTGATGATTTCATGAAGAGGGGGACCCACTGCTGCTTAAAGCTCCTATGAGAAGGTTTTAGCTGATTATGAAACAGACTGACATTAATGCTGACGCCTGTGAATGACTAACAAAAGCAAACAAGATCATAACAGACATGATTGATTATTTCTATGTGGTTATTTTTAATGCCTGAATCCGCTGCCGCAGGGTAGGTGTCAGATTGTGACTGACAACACGCTGCAAAAACAGCCTAATTTTACACACTCATTTTGCGGTAGAAAGAAAACAGGGTGAGTTTTTTGTTAAAAAGAAAACAACTTACACAAGTACAGGAAAAAATCAGCAGAGAGGTAAGCGGTACTGCTTTGTCCACAAGCTGCGACAAAATCGACACAAACTAGAAGTTCCCCACAGGAGCTTTAATAATCAACATAATACTAAATACATGCCAGCAACATGACTGACAACGCTTACACTTCAAAGGTTGGCTGAAGCTGTTCTGAAGCATGCTGCTCCTGCCACCGTTCACATTTTACCAATATGGCTTCCGAAGCTTCAATCCTCCAACCACTACCTGTGTGAACTGAAACAGATAACAAGCCAGCAAATCGTTCATCACGTCACGCTTCACTTCTTTTTACAGCATCTTTTTACAGTGTCAGCTGCTTCATATCACATCCCTCTCTCTTATGTCACACCCAGAATTATGGGTACAGATTTAAGGTCACTCCATCACGCTGACACGTACAACGAGAGCAGGATTGGAAAATGATTTGAGGTGTGTCGGCGTGCGGTTGGCTGAATGGGAAGTTTGATTTGTGATGGAATGTGGTGATTGAAAAAAGCAAGATTGAAATCAGTCATGTCCGTTGCAGATGTTTACGCAGAAAAGGAAGCCACATGTAACAATGTTGGTTATTTTGTTTGGGGAATAGGGAAGGAATATATAATATAATTATTGGAAAAGTCCCTTGTGTATCTTTATCAGCCAACAAATGGGGATTTTTGACATCCTTGGATTGAGAATCAGCTGGTTTTGATATGTAAAGCTAAATCATAGCGTGCGATTTTGATGTAAGGGAACAGAAATAACCTTTTTTTCAGTGTAGGAATAGTAGGTACGAGGTTTATGATAGCACCGCTTGGTTCTTCTGATTCTCTTAAGCATGAAAAAATCCCCAGTGAACCAACCACATGGTATTTGGTGTGCTCCACTTTCCGCTCGAACGGCTCCATTTGATGTTTGTTTTTTCTACTAAGCTCTGGAAGACACTGGACTTCTTATTGTCTTTTCCCTTCTCTTCCACACCCACTCTGTTCTTTCATTCCGTCTCAGAGAAGCATCCTTTCTTCCTCTTATCTTGCGGCGTTCAACCTTTGAGCCACAGAAGAGCGATCATGAGTTTGTAAAAAGAAAAATCAATGACATTTTTTTCTAAGGAGAAGTGTGGGAAATAAAAACCTTTAGCATGGTGTGCCAAGGGTCCACAGGGAATCAATTATTCATCTCACAGGGCAGCAGTCACAGACTCCCCGCTGCAGCACTTGTAGCAGCAGCTGAATCACAGACAGGACTATCTCCTGGACAGATTGTATCACCAGATACTGAAGGCTTAAGAGTAATTTGCCTGTATCAACTAATGAAACTAATTTCAATATTACATCTGATGAGGTAACAAAAACCACTCACTAAGCAATAAGTCGTAGAATTACCACCAGCAGTTAGTCAGGGTAATTTAACACAAAGACCAAAAATCATGGAAAAGCAGTGAAACAAACTCCCTCCAAAGATAATAAAATCCACCCACTGACACCTCTAGAATTGACAAATTGTCTTGCATTTTTCCTTTTCGTTTCATGAGTACAACCATGTCTAGTAGGTGGTGGTAAATGGTTTGTGTGCTACATGTTTAATGTTTCTTTGAATTATTTACATCTATCTGGCTTGGACCTCTGTTTAAACCATACGCTGAGAGAAACAGCATCTTGGCTAAAGCTAAGTCGTAGCTTTAACGTGGCATCACACACACACACCGAAAAGGCGGTGCAAGAAATGCTTCCATTTCTGTATGCTAGGGAGAAATGATCAGTCTCATTTGCAACGAAGCGGTGTTGAAAAATGAAGCCAATGCAGAAGTGCGAAATCCTGCAGTTCCTCAAGGGTCCACTTGAGGCTGACTCCAAGAGCTATGTTAGTCACATACACAACCACACAACCACAGCCAAAAAAGACAGTTTTTACAGTAGAAATGAGTCAGCTACAAAAAATTAAATCTCTGATTAGTTATTGTCCCCACAGGCAGACTCTGTATGGGGGGGGGGGGGTGAAACCGCCTCAGCTGCAGCTCTCAGTCTGTCTGAATGTTACGCTGAGACAGGATTTCCATCATGGCAGCTGCTGCCGATGAGTCTCCAGAGCCCCCTGCCGTAACAGATGGGTGACGTCACTCAGGCTGCGGCCTTTAATATTTACAGTCTCTGAATGCCACTTAGGTAATTGTAGCATTTTCCTGTGTGCTGTATAAGGAATTGTCATAAACCTCCATTCTTTCTAATGGGCAGAATTGGGCGAAGCCAGACATCGTTGAATTGCAAGAAGACAAAAAAGCAAACGACTTCACTTCTCAGTTGATTTTTTATTTCAGTAATATTTAGTTTAAAGTCTTAGTCACTAGTTTCAAGTCTTCTTTAACACAGATGGATATTCATTCAGTACATTTTGGTCCTATTAAGAGCAAAATCCACATGAAAGAAGGGTACTCTTTAGGGTCGGTACCACAGCGATCTTTCAACCAGGATATAGACGTAACAAAATGTTTCTTCCTTTTGCCCAAATATGGTCATTTCTTGTTTTAAAGACCAGGATGGCAAAAGCTAAACGGGAGGTTGTCGACTTAAGTGTCTGTGCCGGTTTAAACAAAGTTTGTCATATTTACAATTCCGTACAGATAAAACAAACTCATTCAACAGTAAAATTAGATCTGTAGCGGCGCAGCTTTGACACAGCCTGGTTAGCTGTTTCCAGTCTTCATGCGACGCAACGCTAATAACTGTGATGTTATATTAGCAATACGAATTCAAGAGTGGTATGAATATGTCATTTCACTGAATTTCTACTTTTTAAAATCAGAATAACTCACTTTAATTCATCATTCTGTTTAGTTACGATGATACTCCAACATTTATATTTGCTGAAAATGTTTTATCCTGTCATGTGGGAAGCTCACACTAAAGAATAACACTTTTCCAGCTGCTGTCTTAAGAAACAGCCTCCAGGACTAGTTTCTCCATCACTCAGTCTGGTCTTTTAACAGGTTACTTTATCAGTCTGTTCATGCTGTGTCAAAGCCGTCACTCAGACAAAGCTCCTCTGTGGCGACACAGCAGTGGTGACTCACTGTTATCAAACTGTTTGGTGGAGGAGTTGAGACAAAAATGGCAACCATAGAAAGCCTGTGTGCATATATGTACATCCTGTGTGTGTGTGAGCGGCGACAAAAAAAACTCACGTAGTCGAGATGAAGAACTTGAAAAGGTTTGCTCCGCAGCATGTGTCGACTTAATGTGTGTGAGTGTGAGTCCGTGTGCGTCTGTTGACCCCCCTCGTGTCAGCTTAAGTGTCTGTGCCGTCCACCTACCCACTGTGGGCCCACAGAGAAAGCAGACTTGATTGGCTTTTTTCCCTGTGCCGCTGGGATGACTAATACTGTGGCACGATGTGAAGCCGCGCCGTTATTGACACTAGTCAAGCCTGGCTTATTGATGACTCACTTATCTGCAAATAAACTTTTAGAAACACCGAGCTACCTGCAGTTAAACTACGTCAGGACACGCAAACACCACTCTCAACATAATTTAAAACGTGAATAATGGGACTTTCAGTTGTTGTGTATGAAATGTTTTATAGCTGTTTGTGAGAACTAAGGCTGCTTTAGTGAAGATGTTGATATAAACCAACTGATATCAATACTTTAAATATTGATAACAATGTAAAGTTCAAGTTCAAGTTCAGCTTCAGATGTTCAAACACGAGCTACTGTAGATGTAGTGGATTCTATCTGAGTGTATTTACTTAACTTAAGTATGAAGTTAAAGGCTAAATATGCTGCTATCTGAGTTCCTATAGCACACGTTTAAAATAGACCCTATGTAAATATGTTGTGGACTAATGAATTTCTTAAGAGAGTGAAGTCAAACTCTCTCTGGGTTTGTTGTTCTAAGCTCTAAGTGTTTACAGCCCTCTCTTTCCTGATATGCAGCTTGTCTTTTTGTTTTTTGGGGGCATTTTGTGCCTTTATTGGAGAGATAGGACAGTGTTATAGTTTTACTCTCCTTGGTGTATGGGAACCAAGTGCCAATTGTGTTCATCATTTTAGTTAAAAAGTGTCTAAATTTCTATGCCCTTAAATTACAAACACAACCAAACACAGGCCTTATCTGTGTTTTCCCATTGGTAGTCACCTGTGCAGCTTTGACGCTTCAGGCTGGTCAGAGTAGAGCGTTGGATGTAAGTGATGGCTGCAGAGATGCAGCAGTGGATACTGAGTGGCACCAGTTCCCTCACCGTTAGGGTGGTTGAAGGTGAGAGTGAAGCATCATGCTGGCTGGCACTCTGTTGTCACCTGCTGTGGGGCGGAGATACATGCTGAGAGGATAAAATTCTGCAGGGAGTTCGCTTGCTTGCTAATGAAGCCGCAGCTTAAAAACAATAACACAAACATTAGCAAGGAGGCTGCGGAGGGGTCTGTGCGCTGATTCTTCTGTGCTCTCGAAATGAATAAGAAACAAAAGCACTTTGTTGTCCTAATTAACACCGCAACGCAAATGTAAGTCACCATCCACGTGCCTCAAAAGTGCATGTGTAGAGGGAGGATTTTTCCAAATCTATAATGCAGCGTGAACTTGGCTGTGAAAAAGGCGAGACAAAAATAGAACTTCTCATGAAGTATTCAGATTCCATGTGAGGCTATTTATACTCCTCCCTTGACTCCAGGATTAGATTATTTGGGGTTTATTCTTTGAATTTTTTGCCTTGAAAATAGCCTTGTCTGTGAAAGCCTATGAAGTATCAAGCTCATTTCATACTGGGGGAGTTGCACCGACGGAGTTGAGGTAATCACATGCAGGATTAAGAGCAGGCATGTGCAGCGATGCGAAAGTGGTCCTCCACTCTGTCTGCTTTGAAATGTATGTCACGAGAGCTGATTCATATTTTATAATATGGACTTGCATCTCGCTAACAGCTTGAATGAATAGTCTGGGGGTTGCACTGAATGAAAAGCTGCAAGTTTTTATCCAGACAGGAAAGTGTCGGTAAATGCACTGAGGCTCTTTCTGACCAAAAAGGCAGCTCTAGTGTTGACTTTAATGCCCCGCAGAGCCAATATTTATTTGAGCCTTGAGGCCAAGTTAAAGCTTTTCTCAATAAAATGCCAATAAACAGAGAGTTGAGAATAAAACACTTATAGATTAACTTCTAATGGCTACATAATGAGGCATAGAAGGAGATCAATGATGCAGTAAATATAGAGCTTTGTGACTTCTTAATGTTTCCCCTGACACTGAGCCCTGGCACAACAGAATAAGGCTAACATCGGGGAAAAGAGAGAAAAGATGATTCTCAGCCAGCTGTAGGACTGTAAAAACATGCCTATGCTGAAATGCATCCATACATTTTATTTGGATAATATATCCAGTTGTTTTCTCCCATTCCCATCTTATTTATCTCATACCTCCAGAGTCGCAAAAGCACATAACAAACATAGAAAATAAGCTTAATGTAGCTCATTAGTGAGGGCAATGGCAGCATGGCGTGTCATGGTCTGGCCTATCACAGTGACCAGTAGATCACCAGAATATTATCCCTTCATCAACAGAACCAGCAACATTATCTGAGCGTGACGAGAAAAATAAGTCATGATCTCGAGGAAACAACTGAAATAAAGTTGTTATCATGGGAAAAACTATTATTTATTTTGAGAAAATGTAATTGGTTGCATGTCCCCTTAGGGCTTCTGTAAAATGGAGAAAAAACACTGAATCATTTGAACAGATTTACTGCTGAGTGCTGATGTTGATAGATTAGGGATACATAAGGGTTATATTCTTAGATATAACCAGAAGACCATAAAAAGGAATGTCCATTCATAATATTGGGGTCTCATGTGAGAGCATTGCAATTAAATCGAAGGAATAAATGAAATATAAAATGAATGAAAATTGTTATTCAATGCTTATTTTGTCCAATTAAATTATGTCTTATAACATGTAGAAACATATAGAAGCTATTTTGTTTCAAAAACAAAATGAAGTTACTATACTAACATCATACAATAAAAACAAATTGATTGAATAAACGTCATCCACTTACTTCTACCTCCCCTATTACTAGAGCGAGAGTTCAAGAGTTACAAGAGTTCAAGGTTAATTGAAGGCTCTCCATCCAACATTTACCTCCCCCATTTACCTCCTCTCCTCTCCTCTCCTCTCGTCTCCTCTCCTCCTCTCCTCTCCTCTCCTCTCCTCTCCTCAGTGAGACCCTCCAGGTCGATCTGGAGATAAAAGGCACACTCTGTATCCTTAGTTACCTCAGGAGTGTTACACAATCCGTGGCAGGGGTCACCCACGGACACACATTTAACATTCATCACACAAGCATTGCAGGAGGGGGGTTAATGTGTTCACTCTTTTCAAGCCATGTGACCCTGTGTAGTGAAATCAAAGCAGAAGAGTATATTTGCACGCAAGCTTGCCTCTCCTCTTTGAATGAGAATTCAATGGGAGAGATGTAATACGTATCTGACTGTGCAAGAACATTTTCCATTATCCCAAGTTCAAGTGTAGTTTTTTGTTGAAGCATGATCAAAGTTACTGATATATTTTGTCTCTTTTCAGCATTCTGTAGAGGCAGTGAGTGCAGGAGTGAGTCCTAGAGGAGACACATCCTATAATTCCAGTCACTGGGACCTGGGCAGTGCCTTCTTCTTCGCTGGAACTGTCATCACAACCATCGGTAAATGAAAAAATCCACCTTGTAGAACTGTTCTTTGACAGTCAATACCGCAACCTGCAAACACTATGTATGTTTAGAAAAAAAAAATGTCACGTTGCCACTTTTGAAAATCCTTAAATCTTAATATAAAAGTGCATTACTGTATTGTCCCAAGGCAAATCACAGAGCGACTCTGGATGGGATTTGCCCGCTTCATGTTTGTCCTTGGTGTTTCCCTGTGAAGTCTTCCCCATAACTGCTGCTCAGTGTCTGCGAGTTTAAAAAAGAAACCCCTGTGCCCTCATGGACTGGTGCCAAAAGATGCAAAGTATGGTGGAATAAAAAAGACCTTTGAAGATCAACATTACCGACCTTGCTGATTTAGACCACTTGGTTGAACTCTTTGTTAAGGGCTCTCTTGCTTTCCTGCTTTCCAAGATTTAATTATCTTTTATTAAAAAAAAATTAAACTTAAAAGCCTTTGGATGCCTGAAATCTTTGATCAAATTTTAATAAACAGACATAGTTACATTTAAGAGGTACAACTCCAACATGAAAGCTGATACACTTGAGTTTTTATGCTCTCTCTATTATTCGTCAAGCGAAAAGAAGAGCTCAATGTCCCTGACTTGCTGTTGTGGTGTACTCCTGCTAGATACTTAATTGACCATGACATTTGCTGATATGCATCTGAGCTTTAAGTGGCTTCATTAAGTTTAATGAAGCCTCTGATGTAAAAAAAAAACAGAGCATAAAAAGTGGAAGACATGGGGGCGACGGTAGCCTAGCGGTTAGTGTGCGTGCCCCATGTGGGGAGGCCGAGGTCCTCTGGGCGGCTGTCCCATTCTCAGTTCCCGCATGTCATTCCTCTCTCACTCTATCCTTGGTTTCTGACTATGTCCACTGTCCTATCTCTAAAAATATGGGCGTAACAGGCCAAGAAATAAACCTTTAAAAAAAAAAAAAAAAAAGACATTCTGCAGTTGAGCTACAAATAACACATTTGTTACTTATACAAAACACATTTATTCTCCAGAAATGCCCAAATACATTTTTATTTAATCCTGTGTAAAATCTTTATAATTGAACTGCCCTCAATGTGATTGCACAAATATAACAAATACCAATAGTGCTTCAAATAGAAAGTGGAAGTAAATTCAAACAGCTCATATTGTCGTCACGATTGTTATCTGGAAGAACTGGGTTAATAGGTTTTGTCCTTGGTTTCCCTGGACTCTTCATTGTATCTCTGTCACTTTAGGGCAATAATAATGCAATTTTCTCAAAGTAGAATTTAATTGTTGGCTCTCTAGGATCTTGCTTTCCAGAGACCCCTTAACCATAAAGACTGTATTGATCATGTTGCATAAGACCATCCTAATTGTTTTCCTTCTCAGCTTACTCGTAATACTCCTTTGCATCTTCCTCGGCATCTCTGTCTTTCTTTGCATTTCTTGCTCCCCTTAATGGCTTGGATCTTGATCTTTTTACCCCACCCCTCCCCCCCTCCCGTGTTGTCCTTGTTTTGACAGGTTATGGAAACATAGCTCCGAGCACGGAAGGCGGAAAAATCTTTTGCATCCTTTATGCCATATTTGGCATCCCTCTCTTTGGCTTCTTGTTGGCTGGGATTGGAGACCAGCTGGGGACCATCTTTGTGAAAAGCATCTTGAGAGTTGAGAAGATATTCAGGGTGAGCTGCAAGAGTTTGCAAGTGTTTAAGTGTTGTTGTGCTTGTCTGGTTTCAGATTTTTGTTCTTTTTGATTAGCATTTGCTTCTCAACTATCATCGCATCATCATAGTGTTATATGATCTTTTTTAAATTGCTTTTGCTGTCTGTGTCTAATAGCATCTCCTTTTTGATTTCTCCAGCAAAAACACAGACAGATCAGCCGGACTAAGATCAGAGTAACGTCCACCATCCTGTTCATCCTGGCAGGCTGCATTGTATTTGTAACCATCCCTGCTGTGATCTTCCAACACATTGAGAAGTGGACCACGCTGGACTCCATCTACTTTGTTGTGATCACTCTCACCACAGTGGGAATAGGAGACTATGTGGCAGGTAGATCTATGGTTGTTGTAACCCTAACCCTACATGACTATTTAGTCTGACTTCTATTACCTATTATTCAAGCCATACCTGCCTTCTTCTTTCGCCTCCAGGTGGAAACCGAGGGTTGGAGTATATGAAGTGGTACAAGCCTCTCGTGTGGTTCTGGATCTTGGTGGGCTTGGCCTACTTTGCTGCGGTCCTGAGCATGATTGGAGACTGGCTTCGAGTACTGTCTAAAAAGACCAAAGAGGAGGTGGGGATCATTCAATTAGCACAGCTTAGTATTACGCTAGAGAGGTAGAAATATAAAGGTCATTCAGTTGCTGCCTCTTGGGCCAATTTGGACGATAAATTACTGATTAGACCTGGTTAAAGTCCAGACAGAGAAGACATACACTTATTTATTATCTATGAAATATATTTAAAAAATTGAAGGTGCTAAAAACAGACTTAGGGACCAATGGATTGATTATCTGTAATGACATTTTTTCAATTTTAGAAGTCCTTTAAGACTTGGTCGGACTCATGATTTCTTCACACCATTAAATACTCATGACTAACAATGAAATTAAAACATTTCCTTCTTCAAGACTTTTTGACTATTGTTTTATCTTATTGATTGACACATTGGTGCACAACAATCACATTAGACCGGCAACTTCAAGCCAGTGGAAGAAACAATAGCAAAATTGTTCCAGACATTGCAAAAGATTACGTTATCTTTTAAGAGTGCATCAATAGTTCTCAGAATCCAAATAAAAAGTTGGTTTCAGGACCTTTAAAAAACAAAATGTTTAACTGATGGTGCAGCTTGTACACAAAATTCTTTCTTAATTCTTTGTCCTTCTGTCACAGGTTGGGGAGATTAAAGCTCATGCAGCTGAATGGAAGGCAAACGTTCGAGCAGAGTTTCGCGAAACACGGCGTCGCCTCAGTGTTGAGATTCATGACAAGCTCCAACGAGCCGCCACCATCCGCAGCATGGAGCGCCGTCAGCTCGGCCTGGAACAGCGAGCTCACTCCCTGGACATGCTGTCTCCAGAGAAGCGGGCGTTGTTCGCCAGCCTGGATGCAGGCCGCTTCAAGACTTCCTCCCAGGAGAGCATCGATACCAAGCTCAACAATTTGAGACTGAAGGGGGCCTGTGAGCAGTACGACCATCAGGGGAGTGAGCAAACACCGCAGACGGCGTCTTCCTCTGAGGAGAATCTCTTCAACCTGCGCTTCGGATCCCTCACCAAGCTGGCAAGACGTAACAAGAACCGTGAGCTGCGGAGGAACATCCCAGACGACGCGCGACGGGCGAGTGTTTGCATAAACAATGGCAGTGCCATGCTGGGTGAGGAGAGGATGGAAGAAGAAGACAGCGGGGAGCCAGATGAGGAAAGTGGGGAAAGAAAAGAGGGAAATACCAGTCTGACGAACCTGTCGCAGTATGCAAATGAGCGCTCCAAACTGAATGGGTTTATTTCAATACAGGCCAAAGACGGAGAGAGTGACTAGGTACTGAATGGAAGAGCACTCAGAGACAGAAAGAAAAAAACAGACTGAAAGATACAGTGACAAGCGACGCAATACCAGAGTGCATGATCCTTTGAGATGTTAAAGAAATGTGCCTTTCTGTTTCCTATGCGCAGATTGGAACTGCGCCCAGGAAATTCAGTTATCGTGCCATAGCCATGGGAAGAAAATGTGCTGCCAAAAATGAATGAGCTAAAGAGACAGAAGAGGCTGTAGTGAAAATACCTCATATCAGCTGCAACTTTTTAATTGACCGACTTCATACAGCAGCCATTTTTCCTCTTAGATCATGCTCTGTGTGGGAAGCTAAAATGCTGTTATAATGTCCGCTGTGTTCCAAGTTTTGAGTCATATAGATTTTAGGGTATCTGCCAAATTATTTACTTTTCACCACTTCCAGATTGATCACCTACAAAGACGAGAAACGATGAAAAAACAAAAGAAAGCTACACTCAGTGAACAACTATTGTTAGCATTCAGCAACTTACTGCAGTAGCTGATATTGCTGTTAGCGGTGGCTGAAATGTGCTGTAGAGTTTTGGTACAAAATACAACAGATACTGTAAGACCTACATTCCTAGCTTACACAAGGCTTTTAGCTCGGAAGTAGAATTTAGGTTGCTTACAAATCATAAACCCTGGCATACACTGGTAGAATATCAGCTCACACTGTACGACTGAGTTGTTTACGACGCCCGACCAGACCTCAGGATTTATGTGCTCACACTGCAAGACCTGATTGTCAGGCACGACCTGAGAGCTCACACTGTACCAATTAAATCAGGACACAGCATTCACAATTTTCAATAGAAAACTCCCATTAGACCAAGGTTGATTTTTGGTGTCTCATACTCATGGAAATAGCCTTCACACACACACACACACACACACACACACACACACACACACACACACACTCTCTCTCTCATACATACGATCTGCCTCATCAATAATCACAGGCTTTAAGAAGATAAATCAAAACAAGGATGCCCTGTCAGCTGGAGGTCTCCAGACATTTTCTGCCAGAGTTTCTTTCATGATCAGAGGGGAGCAACAGATTCAACAGGCATGTCTACTGTTGCCATGGTGATTTCAGAAGTTGTCTGTGAGCTAGTGCAGGTAAAATCAGGGGGAGGGGACATAATCCTAGAGTCAGGGAATCAGCTCGTTGCTGTGCTCACACTGTGCGGTTGAATGCAGTCATAATTGATCAAATAAGCAGCAGTAAGAAAAGCTAAAGTTATCATTCAGCAACCTCCCAGCTTATATTACCGTTAGCTAGGTGGTTGAAATGTATTGTAGAGTTTGGTTTCAAATTACAACAGTTAAGGGCTTGGTACTTTCCGAGCTTACACAATTGATTTTCTCCCTTCTGACAAGCGAGGTATGAGGTATGTAAAGAGTGATCCAATCCACTCGTATATACAGCTGATCCTACAGATTGTCAAGTTGAAAGAAAACGAAAAATAACCAATTGGGAAGCAGATCAACCACAGCAAATCAATGTTTACACACATCCACACTGTAACATGTAAAGCCAAATGTTCAGTCTGTCTCTATGACTTCATCCATGCATTCTTTCTTTGTTAATTTTCAGAAAAAATGTAATCCAAAAACTATGACCACCTAGTCTTCCTGCCTGTCAACCGCCATGTTGGTTTACCCTAGATCTCCATGTATATGACCTTCAACCTTAAGCAGAGCAGCACAACTAAATAACAGCATTTAAGCTTCCCAGCCTCAGCCAGATGTCAAAAAGACGACGGTCACCGTTCGAATGTGGTGAATAGGCTCCTTAAGAACTTTGATTTCTACTGAAGCTGTCTTTCCAGCTTCATTGTCTTTTAGCCCTGAGGACTCCCCTGAGACACACGACCAACGGCTGCCTGTTAACGTTGAAGCTTGTTTTTTTTTAACGATGTGGGCAGGACATCCAGAAAGCCATGTCATCCATCTTCAGAAACATCATTGATCTCCGCTTTGTCATCTCGTACTTTGGTGGCTATTTTTAGCTCAGTGGGCTGGTTCAAAAGGACTTTCTAATGAATCGAGGATCGAAGGTTGAGTTTATACCGGATCAATAGCAGTACAAGCATTAAAAACACATGTACAATTAACCCTATATGGCGTATGACTTTGAAAATATAGCCTTAGGGTATATATACTACACACTACAGTTAGAGCTTGTGAAAACAGACTATTCACCTGGATTGTGCATGGTTATAAAACACAACCAAAGCATTTCATTGACATACAACGTACTTTAAAGCTTGATTTGAAGCTTTTTTTTTGTTGTTTTGTTTATAAAAAATATATATATATATATTTCTGAAATGATCGCCACCGTTTTCTTATTTTTCTTTTTGAAGAACAGTGACATGGAATACACCTGACAGACACACGTTTAATCACCTTTGGCCATTCGATTGTCAGCGAAATTAAAACACTTTTTATACAAAACTTTATCACAAATGTAATGACACATCTTAAATATTTTTTTGAATTAATGAATGTGATGCTGTTGATTTTGTACTCACCGAGCATGTTTGCATCTATGTTTACTCCTTTTTTTTTTATAAAAGCCAAGCACTTGAGTTGAACTTCCAACTGAACTGTAAAATATGAATATTAAGTGATATTATGTCATGTTTACTTTTGTATAACTTCTTTTTTTAAACATTTTCTATCATGAATCATCTTTCACACTGAAATAGGCTTTTGTTCCTACAGTTGTACTCACCGACATTTCTGTTTTCAATACAGTGACAATTTACGGTCATTTACCGTTTTCACATCTGTACTGTACTCCTGAAATTTACTAGAAAATTTCAAGTGGACTGCCCCTGAAATCTTCCTGAGTTAGTTGTTCACACATGCACCTCTCAACGGGAGACTATCAATGTTGAACAGGAGGGGGGGAGGGTCTGAGGATGCAAAATACAAGTTAAAAGAATTACGTTGAAGTGGCAAAAAGTAACAGCCTGACGCTACAATGACAATTTTCCCCTTTATATCAATGCTATGTGCAGTTTGACACATTTACAATGTCAAAAAATTAGCAGAGAAGAACCATTTGGCAACCAGAAAACGTAATAAATCAGTTTTATTACATGTATGGAGATTACACTAGTTGTATGCATACAGTTTATGGGCATGCACAGGACGTAGGAAAATTCTGGGTAAAGTCAGATCAAAAAATGTGTCCGTTTGTGTTCAAACATGAAGCTCACCCTGAAATCTTCAGGACGTGTTCAGGAGTTTTGTGCAAGTGTGAAAGCATCAATGGCGTTATACTACCTACTGTAACAACTACTTTTACAGAATAATTTACTGTATCCCAAGCGTGCTTTGCATGCATTTCTAAAGCAGATCCACACACAAACATTTGTTGTACCTGACATAAAGAGTATGAACCATTACCATGACCTTGACCATGACCTGTGACGATGTGTTGTGTACAGTTTATTTTATGAACCGATCACATTAAATGTAGTGAGTGCCTTTTTATCAGATAATAAACATGACATGAGAAATGTAAAAGGTTGTAATTGTCATTTGAATGACTGCATTAGCATACTAAGTTAATTTTTTCTCCATATCTGTGGTGTACATTAGAAGGACAATACATTTCAAAGTCATTGCTATAAATGACGTGAGAAAATTACGTGTGTCACAGCAATAATAACATTAAAGATGACGAGCCATGAAAGCGTGAACCTAAATCTGAAGACGCTTAATGGGATTCTGTCGTCATTTGAAAGAAAGGATTGTGCTTTCACAATGTGGCAGGTCAAGATTTCCTACTTTGAAAAAAAGGACATTTAGTTTATTTCTTAAGAGCATTCATAAGGACCCGTATAGCAAGACATAGGTTTCGGTTGCGCTAAATAAAGATAACCTTTCTTATTAGTAACCAAATTCAGACCAAATCTATAGCAATTAATTCTACAAATTAACCCCACGGTCTTTGGAATTGGAAAATGATTTTTTTTTTGTTTAGACATCCAATTAAAAATTTATTCATTTTTCATATTTGTTTTGGGGCTTTTGTTCTTCTATTGATAGCACAGTTGATAGAGTCAGAAACAGGGCTGAGAGAGCGGGGAATGACAAGCTGCAGGTCCGGGTCAAAACCTGGACGGCCACCCTGAGGACTACAGTCTCCATGACACAACCACCAGGCCTTCCAGCGCCCCGGAAATGAACTCTTAACTCGTGTTTATCTGTGTTTTTGAGGATGTGGTGAACACAAGGCTTAGGAAAATCCTAATCAACAACTCAATAAGAAGCCTGTTCATGGTTTCCTTTTTTTTTTTTAAACCAAACGTGAAACATCAAAAACAACCTTTTTTTTTTCTAGCAACAGATTCAACAACCCGATAATGACATAATGTATACTTTTTTTTAAGGATTTTTTTTGTATTTATTTATATTTCATTGCATATGAGAACAGGCAATGATACGCCGATAATATTTAGCTCCAGACCTTTAACCAATTACTTGATTACAAAGCACCTTTTATAGAAAAAAGGTCACTTATTGCTCATGTTTTTTTTGTGTCTTCGGGAATACATTTGCTGCAGGCCTTTTTTTTTTTTCTGGCTTAATATGATTGCCTTCCTTGTGTATCCAGACATATTAAATCTCTTGTAGATGTCGTTCATTCTGGTAGCTGCAGGATTAAAAACTGTTAATGCAGCCTTAATGAAAAATTGGGAAAATATTCTTCAGTAGTTTAATTTATGATCTCAACGTCTCAGACGTTTGAAGAAATCTTTTTAAAAATGACTATTTAATAAGCTATATGCAATATCTTGATTTCCAGTTGTGAGTCCATTGAGTGTATTATAAGGACGAACAAAAGTCAAACAAGGACACTGCAAAATATGCTTTTCTACTAACTCAATCTTTTCAAACCTAAATGTCATCAAAGCTTTGTTTCTCTGCACGCGTAGATTATTTTCACCCTCCTATCACTCATCAAACCTTTAGCCAAATGTTTACATGTAGTACCATTGTGAAACTGCTTCTGCAGCTTTGAGTTAATTAAGTGACAGAATTTATTATGTAAGTGCCTCCCAGGATGCTGGAGTCCGAGATGTCCGTGGGTGCATGTGTAGCTCGGAGCAGCAGTCACGTGCGGCAAAGTGTGCATGACACCCAAGAAAAAAAAAAATACAGCTGACGGCATCACAAAAGTAATTAATCAGGGGGGGCAGGTCAGTAAAGGCACAGCTATAAATTGTTGTGTGCACTGTAATAGAAAAGGCGTGTTTGCGTGCGTGTGTGTGTGTGTGTGTGTGCGCCAGGCCTTATGTGAGTGTGTTTTTGTCCATGTGTGTTTTTGTGTGCGTATCTGTGTGAATTTGTTTTCCTTCAAGGTGGACTCGTCCTCCACCCATCTCCTCTATCTGTCTTTTGTCTGTCTCACTATCTCTCTGTCCTCCACTTGACAGAGGGGCCGGGGATTTCATTATCTTTTGCTTGTATTCAGTGTTTCTCATTACTGTGTTGTTCATCATTCTTTTTACTGATGAAACGAGAAATTCAGGAGGGAGACATTTTTTTTATGGAAGAGGCTTTTAATGCAGATCAGTGAAAACAAACATGTTAGACATTTATAGGAAATAAATACTTATAAATGTGTGATTCGTAATCCACATACATAAGTATATATACATGAATAACACAACATAAATATACAAACAACTGTAGAGTTATTCCTGTAAGGAAAATAAGCATTTTTGTGCCTTAGAAAGAATTTGTTTGATTTGATTTTGTCCCCATCACAAGCAGAAGTCTGTGTTACCAAAAATAGTCGAATAAAAACTTTTTTAAAAAACATCCATGTTCTTTGACACCACAATATAAATAAAGCCTCGGCTCTCATCAACACCTCACTGACACATTGTGAATAACAAACTCAGCAAGAGGAAGTTGATCTGCATGTCCCAGGTGTTCTTCCACCTTGGTGTCGAAATTTCATACATAGACGATCACATGCAACACAATGTGTAGTGTAGTAGCTCCAGGATAAATCTCAGAAATGGATGAATAGATTAAGGGAGTCAGAGAATAGATGGTTAATCTCCAAACAGAAAATATAAATCTGATTCCCTTACACTTGATGTTAGAAATGAGTCTAAACAGTACCACCTCATCACACCAGAGAGTTTCTTGCTCTTTAAGTCGTCTACGTGCTTTTCTGTAAACTCCAATACATTTTTTTTTCATGGGTTTCCATTGAGTTTTTGGTCCCCTCTCACATGATTTAAGTGTTCTTCTAATTAACTTTGCACAGTGGCAACGTGAATGAGACTTATTGGCAATCAATAAGTGGGTGTGTTGCATTTTGAAGGCTAGTGTTTCTTTGTCTGCTGTAAGATGAAAATTGTGTTCAGAGATTTGGCGAATTTGGATTAAGAATGGGGCGGCTGTGGCTCAGTTGGAGTCAGTCGTCTCCTGCAGCCACATATCCGATGTGTCCTTGGGCAAGACTCACAGCCGCCCCATTCTTAATCCAAATTTGAACCCCAGGTTGCTTCCGCTGCTTCGTCAGCAGCAAATGAATGTGTATGAATGGAATTAGTTACTCTTGATGGTCACTTTACAGAGCAACCTCTACCATCAGTGTGTGAATGTGTAGGTGTGACCTGTGGTGTAAAAAGCTATGAGTAGTCAGAAGACTAGAGAAGCGCTACATAAGCTCAAGTCTATTTACCATTTACCAGAATTGTTTTTAAGTGAGACTAATAGGATTGTGCTCAGAGTTTAGTAGTTTGGAGTCGTGTTTGAGCTTGAAAGCTTAGAGAATTGTGTGCATAGTTCCTTTTTGTGTGTGTATACAATGGGGGAAAACTGTGTTTAGTGGTGGTCTTCCTGTTTTATTTTGTAGTTCTTGTCTCCAGTTCAGGTTACTTTATTAGGTAGGTAGATTTGTTTTCAGCCAGCTAGACTACCATCCATCATGACACAAAGATTACAAAAGAGATTAAAGAAGGGACATCACATTAAAGAGAATGAAAACTATTTTAAACTATTAAAACATTGAGGAAAAAAAAAGTAATAAAAAGTAAAATAATACATTTTCCACCAGTCGAGGCATAAAGGAGGTAGAAGACTCAACCAATTTGATCAATTTAAAAACACAAATAAATAAATAATCTCTTCAGCCGGGATAAAAACAAGCGTGGATTGGCTTGTTTTTACTTCCTCCCTTTGTGTGTTTTCCCTCCACTTTGATTGCCCATTAGTTTCGCTTGTCTTGTCTGTCACAACCGGTATTGATTTCCCCTTTTTTAATTCTCTGTGTTCTGTCCCTTCTGTGTCAGGTCGTCGTATGTCAACGTCCCCGTGTCCCTGTTTTGCTTTTTTAATTGGATATTTCCTTTAGCTTCTCCTTGTGTTTCCCCCTTGTGTTTTTGGTTTGACAGTCATGAATCTTTGGACTCCTGAACTAGTGAGCTTTGTTGATAATTTTGTTTAACTAAATCATTTTTTTGTGAGTCCTGCAAATAGGTCCTTCTCCATTATTTCAATATTCTAAATTGTGACAATGCAGCTCCAAAGGAAAGGTCGAAAAGGCCTCCTGGAAACCATGTTTGTAAAAAATTTAAAGAAGTGACATAATTTACTGTTTTAATTTAAAAGAAACAACCCTTTTGCAAGCATGTCCCTACACGGCGTTGTGGTTATAAATTACCCACACTGTAGATTTGAGAGGTTTCCAGAACGAGGGAGTTGCTGTGAGGAAGAGAGAAGTGTGAAAGTGCTAAGAGCGACAAGCGGGCTAATGAAAAGGAAAAGGTGGAGGGAGTGTCAGACAGTCACCCCGAGGAGCGCAGCGTGTTCGGCATCAAATCTGGCAGCTGAGCTACTGCAGTGAAAATAGGTGTAATGTGATGTGATCCGAAACCAGTCAAGAGAAGCTGAAAGTAAAGTGCTTTATGCTCTGCACAGATTCAAATGTTATCAAGTGTATTTGTCTCATTCTATATCTCTTTCATTAAGCTTAATATAAATCACATCCTCCTGACAAGTCCAGATAGACATCCTATTTCAAGATATCACAAGCAAATCATGAGCCTTGTATTGTAATTAGTGTATAAAAGCTTCAATTGCAGCAAGTCGAGTTTGTCTGTGTTTTTGTTTGCTTGCTTCACTGGCTGCTATTTTTATTTTATTATCTACAAAAAGACAAGCAATTCAGGCCTCATTTGTCTCTCATAATATCTAAAAATTAGATGTTTTTCTGGATTTGCCACGCTAATGTTGCATATATTAAGTTAAAATTGGTATTTTTGACGAGAAATTAAACAAATAAACATGTCCATTTTTGAGGAGTGCTGGTGGCATGATGTTTTAGCCTGCATACATTTTTGTGAGTCATCCCTCGTCGCTCTCCCTTTATTTCTGTCTTCTTCAACATTACAGTTCTCATCAAATTGAGGTTTTGTAATTCAAGGGCAAAGAGTTGTGTAGTGATATTAGGGGCCTTTCCTTTCCAATATCAAGCTACTACAGTATGGATCTCAGAAATCATGTTCAACCAGTGAAGGGATGTTTCATAAGAGACAGGATGAGTAAACAGATACTCCACATTTAACTTCAATCATACACCTGAGAGTTATACAGGACAACAACAGGCCACACGGTGAAATGTCCTGTCTTCATTATTCCTCCTCACTTGTGTTTCTATGTGTTGTGTTCAGTCATTGATGACTGCTACTTCAAACCACTAGGTGGCACTGTCGTACAACAGACACAAACGGTGATATTATAACAAAGAGTACCTGCACTTTTAAAAAGTGTCATGAGATAACATTTATGTATTGTCGTTATACAAATAAAGATTGAGAGTGAAGAGTGATAAAAACCTAAGATGGCAATCAGGCAACATTGTTAACTATCGTCACTACAATATGACTTATTTCTCTCTCTCTCTCTCCCTCACATCTTGGATACAGCAGGTCAGATATGAACTAAAGACCCATCATACATACATATATATTTTAAAGGAACGCTTATTGAATGTTAACAATTACGAAACAAAAACCAGAACAGAACAGAAAAGTTTTTAAGTCACTTTTGACCCCTTACAAAGTCCTAAAAACGTAAACATTTTATGTCTCTATAATTAAAGTCTTTGTGGCCTTTTTTTCACTGCAGTTTTTTTTTTCTCTTTATGGTAGTATTGTTCATACTTTTGCATCTTTTTATAGATTCTGAATTGACTCATAGACAAATGTAATTAATTAATTAGCACCAGCCGAGAAGCTCAGCGACTCCTTGGCCCCTCTTCTATCCAGAAGTCCCATTGAGTGATCCAGACACCAAGCCAATTTAAGTCCACCTTTATTAATAATTTACATCCCTTCTGGATTTTATTCAACGTGGCAAGTTGTTGGTTCCATGATGAGCAACAACACATTCAACTCTTCGATCACTCAGATAAGAAATGATGCCCGTTGTGGTAAAAAAAAAACAGAGAACAGTATATTCCTATTTTAAAAACACCTGTTGAGTACCATGCCGGTGGGTTTTACTGCATCACGAGTCAGATTTTAAAAAAGTTTGTAATGTTCCTCTAACACGCTGGTAATGAGGTAAAAACCAATCCAATCTGGTACTCTTAACTTAAGATCGATCCAAAACACTCCATGAGTAAGGTTTGGCTCGAGTATAACAGTTATGGAACTTTTGGCTCTGTCTTTTTTTAAAGGTTTATTTTGGCATTTTATGGATGTGAGTCCATAATTCCACTGAGAATTTAATTGTTCAATACAAAAGTGGAAAAAAATAATCTTTCTTCTGTTGTTAGTTACACATTAAAAAATGATTTACATACTTTCTTTTTAAAGCCATTAAAAAAAAAATAAAAAAAAAACAGGACATCACCAATACATAATATACAAAAATAATGCAAAGTCATCCTCCAGTTTAGCACATTGAGACATTGTCATACATTATTTGTATTGTTCTTGCACCAACACATATACAGTAAAGCGTGCAATGCAAATAAGAAAAATGCTGGATAACACGACATCTGGAGGACACACACCAAAGTGACAGAAATGTTGCTTTGTGTGTTCAGGTGGGTTTTTTGCATGCTTTGTAGAAGTGCCTGCATAGAGAGTTTGATTAAAGTTTATAGAGTCTGAGTCAAGCTCAATGATGGTGTATTTTGGTGCCTGGTAAAAACCCAAAGCTGCCACCAGAAAATCGAGTGGACTAGGGTATCTAACATGAGAACAAAATAGGAAAATAATCCAACTCCTTTAACTGTAGAAGATATATTCTTCAGTCAGTGTCAAACAAAGACGCTGCTATGGCTTTTTTCCACCACACAAAGACTGCACTGCGCCATGCTAGGCCGTAGTACAGCACAGTATTTGCACAGCATAGTTATTTGATTCATGTTTTAAAACCACAGGACCCTGACTGATGTGTGTGTGTGTGTGTGTGTGTGTGTGTGTGTGTGTGTGTGTGTGTGTGTGTGTGTGAGTGCATGTGTGTGTTCATGGCATCCAGCCGCAAAGGTGACAGTCTCTGCACACGAGAAAATTCAAAGTCCTCACAATCCTCTTTTGATCAAGATGTCTGATGTTCAAACTTTAGAAATGTTTCAATAGATGTTATTGGACCGCAGGAACTTTTACATAGTTCTAGGAACTGTTGGAGTTCGCAACTCAGGAATGATGAAGCATTGAGAGGAACCTGTTTGGCTCCTGCTTCAGAGTTGGTAGGTACTCATGCCAGTGCAAATGCAGACAGAAAAAAAAGAAGTCACCCCCCCCCCCCCCCCCCCTTTGTGTAGTTCTTAGGGAACTCCCTGGTGGATAGTTCCTCTTCAAGAAAGTCCCCAGATCTGTTTGGTCTGAAAACACCTAATATTTATTTTATATTAACAAACGCACTTATGTCCAGTTTTGAAGCCAGGTTGCACTATTAGTCCCTCATTTTCTCATCTTTTTATTACTTTAAATAACCATTGACTGCAATACAGGAAGAGAAATTGCACGCTGATTAAACTGCCATCTTTGAAATACCAAGTGAGATTGACGCTGCGAGATAAATAACCTCAACCCTGTAGATCTGAGTCACATAATATCTAAAAAAAAGCCCTAACAAAAACTCCCCATCTACCTTGTAATGTCAAACCTTAATCTAATTCTATTGGTCCCTTGCTCTCCTGTTTCATATTTTACTTCTCTGACTTTTAATCACCATGGAGATATTCAGTACGTTCATTTAAACCCTTCTCTACAGCTTTACAGCTTTAAATGTGTTAAAAATAGATTTGAATCTTTGAAACGGTGATCCTGTGTGCTTGATAGACATACTGCAGTAACCAGTTCCGGTGTGCTCTGGCTGCGACAAATAGAAAACACAGAATGGTCGTATGCAGGTTGAGAAAAAGGCACAAAGGTCAAAATAAATCTGGCTTCAGTTAAAAAAAAAAAAAAAAGAAAAAAAAGAATCAAAGAGAAAAGAGGAGACAGAGTTTGTGGCTTTTGAAAAATTCCCATCCCTTGCAGGTTGCTGACGGTCTTGCTGGTTTGGCGGATGTGGCTGTCATTGGCTTCAGCTCTTAAAGTCCTATGAGAGTGAGCTTTAGCGGTTGCTCCTCATGGCCTCCTTGGCTGCCAGGATGAGCGGGGTGAGGCTGGAAAGAGGCTTGGCTAGCTTCAGGAAGGGGTGCTGCGGACAGAGAGACAGACAAGATGTGCACATGTGAAATATGAAGATTAAAAAAAAGTAGGTTTGACATTCTTACCAATATCTACGCATCAGTCATCAGCTCTTTTCAGACAGCTTTTTTTTCCCCCCACAAATGTGCCGTAACTAAGCTCAGCCGTCATCACCTCTTTGTACATTCATATTGATTCTGCGACGGTGTAATGTTTGTGTCCCAGTCTGTGACTTCACATTGCCTTTCAGCGTTGTGGTAGGACGGCACAGAGGGAGCAGTCAGACATGCACCCACACATTGATCGAAGGTGAAAGGTCACATGGGCGTAAATATCGCAGTTTGAAACATCAGTCTGAATAGGGCTATTTGCTATCTTGCATCCCTTTTTTTATATAAGCAGTTTCTATAGGCAGCGTGTAAGACTCGTCTACCTGCAGCAGTTCTCTGCCTGATCCTCGTTTCTCCACGTCCATCTCCAGGCAGCGTGACAGGAAGGACCTGAAGACCGGAGACAGCTTCTCTGGACTCTGCAGCTCAGGAGTCCCATTGGTGGCGATTAAATATAAAGCCTAAAGATCAACACAAAAAGCACAGAGTCAGTAAAATATGGACAGCGTTGACTCTAGTTTGTTTAAATCATTATGCTCTCATTTACTAATATGACCTGAATGCTGGTTTTCAAAGTAATTCCTCCAGGAAGTAAAGAAAAAGTAGCTACACTTGGGACGTACATTTGTTTGCTGCAGCCCAAGAGTTTGATAAGAAATTAAATACTGATCTGAAATTTGTCCATTAAAAATGGGTTGTACCTGGTGATCTGTTTTTACATCATGCAGACTGTTCAGACAAAAACAAGCAATGTAAAAAAACATTCAAAGAGAAACTGTTGTGCTTTGCCTCTGTGCAAAACCTGTCAGCACCTGTGTGTCCAATCGGATTCAAAGCTGATAGTTTACTCTTACTGACATTGTTCTCTTCTTTTCTAGATCCTTGCTTGTGTTGTACGCAATGGGTGTCGCTTTGGATAAAAGCGTCTGCTAAGTGAATTGTAGAATTGTAGTAGAATTGTCAAGTTTTTGACACTCACTCTGAGAGGGTTCTCATTGAGATACGGCGGCTCCCCCTCCACCATCTCTATGGCCATGATCCCCAGAGACCAAATGTCGACTTTGGGTCCATAAGCTTTCCTGGTCACGACCTCTGGAGCCATCCAGTACGGCGTCCCCACCATTGTGCTGCGTTTGCTCTGCTCCGGGGTGATCTGGGCACAGAACCCGAAATCAGCTGCAAAAAGAGAAAAGGAATATGTTTTTAGATTGATTAAAAACTGTCTGGATTAAATGTGAATATAAACACTGAAAAAAACATGTGCTACTCGGTCAAATATATACAACACGTGTCCCTTACTGAGCTTGACTGATCCATCCATCCCAAGCAAGACGTTGTCACTCTTGATGTCTCTGTGGATGACCTGGTTAGCATGAAGAAACTCCAGAGCCTGCAGCACCTGGATGCAGAGGGGGGGGGGAGGAGGATATGAATCCCAAACGCATATAAGCATCTGACACACTCATGCACACGCTTTCACAATATTTCATACACCAATAGGTGGCAACAGAACAGAATGAACAGTGTAAA